>NW_012130072.1:2353234-2356583 GCF_000143395.1 Atta cephalotes
GACAATAGAAATATATAAATTAATAATTATTTGTAGATATATATATATATATATATATATATATATCTTAACGAGAGAATTAAATCTCGCATATAATTGTTATGATCATCTTTTTTATTCATTTTGCCATTGTTTGCCACTAGAAAGAAAATGATTAATCATAATATACATATTTTTGCTTCATTCATTTTGCTTCATTTCGATATTGCTGAATATTGTTGAAATATTTTTAAATATTTTTTCATATTTTCATGGTTTTCATCTTTCGAGGCGAAGTTCCGAGAAATAATATTTTCAAGAATTTCTGGAAAGTCTTTGAAACTTTCAAAATATCATGCGATTCGGAAAAGCAGGAACATTTTCATCTTGCGATATGACATAAAAACTGCCGATTCAGCAGATTGCGTTTTATTTGTACGTTAGGAAAATGCGATATTGTCGCGGTGGAAAAGTTTAACGGGGCAGAATACAATGTTCATCTATATGCGTTGGAATAGAAGGAAATGTTTCTGGTTTAGTAGCCGCGGCGTTTATCAACCACGCTCTCCTGTTTACATATCTCGTTTGTACAAAGATCAAGAATGAATAAATCCATTACACGCAATTACACATGTTACAAAAAAACATTTCTTAATTCTAAAGCATTTCTTAATTCTAAGTATAATTTTCTTTCATTATAAATACAAAATTTAATTACATTAATAAATTTAATTATATTAATAAATACATTTATTATTCGCAAATTATTATTAGGAGAATTGTAATAATAATTTTATAATTTACTGTGACAATTATATATAGTTATATTCAATGTTATATAGATATACATATATATAGTTGTACATTCAATATCATATAGTTATACATACATATATATATATACTTATACATTCAAACTTAATTAATTTTAATATTTTGTTTACGACAGATTAGATTGAAATAATTTTATTTTAATCTATTATTATTATTATGATGCAATATAGACATTAAATTAATAATAATATCTACAAAATATGTATACGAGTTTACCTGATAAAGATATCTTGACATAATTTCAAGATTTTTTATTATTACATAATACACAACAAAAGATTCGAATTTATTTATTTATTTATTTATTTATTATAATATTCATAAATTTTAAGACACAGAGTGTCTTAAAAATTCGCGAATTAAAATAGCACAGTAAAAAAGTTTTTAAAAAATAAATTATAAAAGTATTTGCCGTTTGTTCGAAATGACTTTATACTTTTTAAAATATAAAAATGATAAAAGTTTTCAACTGGCTTCAATTATAGATTATGAATAACAGTATTTACTATCGACATGCAGCGATTTGCGGATAAATGATAGTTTAATTGTAATCTTTAATTAGCCATATAATTTTTATGTTTATATTTTAAAAACTTTTTGCTCAGAATGACAAATATTCACAACAACAAATAAATATAAAGTACTAAAATATCTTACTAAGTCTCAGCAAAACACGATTAATATATGAAAATTGCGGTTGGTTCTGTCCCCGAAATGATAAATTAATGTTTATTAAGCATTGCTAGAAAATTATGTCAATTTATAATAAGGAATTCTGCAAGCTCATGTAAAATTTTCAATTATATTCGCGTAAGCACCATTATTCCAATTGTTATTTCGTTGTCATAAACGTATTCACGCGTTAGTGGTTTTTGCATACGTAGAGAATTTCATGTGGATTATTACGTTTATTTATTCGGTGGAGCTAGCTAGGTGACCTGCCATAAAACAATATTTATTTTACATTACACGCAATGTGTTTCCCAACAATTTTTTGCAGTATTGTGTTTTGCGTGTGCAAATCTACTGTACATAAAAGGTCTAAACATGTGAGAAGTATACGTTATAATTATATAATAAATTCAATTATATAAATCAATTATATAATAAAACAAATTGGACTTTATTTTGCAGTGAAATATAAAAAATTGAGATACTTAAAAAATTAGTAATTATAATATACAGTCTACTTTATCAGTTATATTTTTATGATTCAAGATATATTAAAGATATAATGTTAAATAGAGAATTTTTTAAATTATAATATGATATAATAATGTGATATTTCTAATCATTGAAGTATCAAGAAATTGTTTATTGTTCCAATGTTTCTCAATGACTAACTAAAGTATTATTGTATACTTGAATATTGTAGAAAAATGATAATATTTTAACGTGTATTGTACGTAATTAAATATAATATCTATTATTATAAACTCTCTACAAGCAGAAATTTTTCAGCCATTTTATAATGGACGAATCAGAATTTTCTGGTTAAATTTGTTAAAATTCTGATTGAGACAATATTTCTGGTAAAACCTATTAAAATTCTTATTTTTACCAAACTAATTATATCAGCCAGAATTCTATCAGTTATCTCAATTAGAATTCTAGTAGATTTAGCCAGAAAATTTTGATTCCTTCATTTTCCACCAGAATTTTTCAATATGTCCCAATTAACTTCGTAAAAAAATTCTCCCTTCGAGATTTGTCACGTTAAATTACTTTCTCACGAAATTTCGTTTCTCACAAATTGAGAGTTATTTCACGAGTAGGTTCACCGAAAGCATCTCGCATTTCATCCGTGTAAACTTCAGTTCGTCCCTCTTTCCTCATCGCGATATTGTGTACTCGTCGAATCGCGAAGCCTTGTTTTGTCGTGTGATATCCGGAGTTTATTTTCGTGCCCTCTCATTCTGCCAAAATGAGGCACGCCGCGGAAATTAAACTCGAGAATAATGAGTTAATTTGAGCTCGCGATTAGTTACTCCACTCCTGCCCGAATGGACGCTCGACTAGAGTTTCGCGCGTGGAATTGCATCGAATTTTTCAACTGTAGTAAACGCTTGTGGCAGAAATGAAATGGAGCATGATATAATGATAAAGATTGTACATAATTAATCTTCTTTCCGAACTTTCTTTCAATTATACTAATATTAATAATTTATTCATTTACATACATTGTAACGTCTTCTTCAAAGTATGGAAATTTAAATATCTTATTATACTTTTTTTTAAATATATACAAATTATCAATTCCGCGAAAATAAAGTCATGAAAATTATTAAAAAAGAGAAAGGTAATGTAAATGTTTTCTTTTTATTTTATTTTATTTTCCAATAATAATGATCTGAATAATTTATAAGAAATGTATATAAGAATATTTAAGCAGAGAGAGAGAGAGAGAGAGAGAGAGAGAGAGAGAGAGAGAGAGAGAGAGAGAGAGAGAGAGAGAGAGAGAGAGTAGAGTAGAAGTAGAGTAGTAAGTAAGTAAGTAGTAACGTAGTAACGTTAACGTAAGTAACGTT
Source organism: Atta cephalotes (assembly GCF_000143395.1). NCBI lineage: Eukaryota > Metazoa > Arthropoda > Insecta > Hymenoptera > Formicidae > Atta > Atta cephalotes. The sequence continues at coordinate 2,356,576 of NW_012130072.1, forward strand.
AACGGTAA
>NW_012130072.1:2357256-2370575 GCF_000143395.1 Atta cephalotes
AGAGAGAGAGAGAGATTCTATTATTCTATAACTCAAATAGTCTCGTTATTTAATGCAACAATTATTGAGTTTCCGATTACATAGATGTTTTGCAAGAATGTCAGAAAGTTAATACTAGAGTAACTAAGTGTCTTCCACTTCGCTACTGCTGAACACTTCGCTAAGCTGAACCCAAATCTACATGCGTAGAATATTTTGGCGCTATCTTCATTATTCTATGCCTGCTTACGTCAGCTACAAGAATGCGAATCTTCGTTGAAGAAGCCGCATGATTTGCGAAACTTGTCGACAACGTACATTCCGAAAATTCCGCCTCGCGAAATTTCGTTTCGCATAGACCTCCTTTCGTGCTCGTTGCGATCAGGAGTTAGAGAGAGATTGAGGAGGAAAGGTAACCACTATTACGGCACACGCAAGGAGTTAATTAGGTCCTGAAGTAATCCTTTGTTCCATTTTAATGGGACTACAGTTGTAACAGAGTCTCATAAACAAAGGCGTGTATTATATTAACGTGAAACTAATCACGAAATATCATGTCTTCGTTGAGATGAAACCAGTATTGTCGATCGTGTTATTGTTATCATAATTGTTATTATATGTAGAGACTTAAATTCTTGTGATGAATTTATTAACGAATGAATTATCGAACTTATAAAGTGTGTTAACATAAAATACATTATATTAGCAAAAAAATAGAAAACAGATTCTTTAATAAATTTGACTTTTTCGTAACAAATGTGTTTTTAATTATTATCTTTCTTGTATATAATTTTGTATTTTATAATACTAAATATATTACAATATATGTTGCCAGACATATCTTAATCAAATTTTTATTAAACAAAAAGAAATGTGAAATTAATTAAGAAACAAAACTTTGTTATTCACACTTCGCAATCAATATAATTTTAGAGAACTTTTGTTTTTATTATAAAATAGTTTTATCGTTTACAAAAATTAAAATGAATTGAAATTTTTTAGAAAAAAAGATTGATGTTATTTTATCAAATTTTTCTAAAAAATTATTCACAAGTATTGATAAACTAAAAAATTAAAAAGAGATATTCTAATAAAATGAAATATATAAAGATTCAAAAATCTTCCCTTAAAAACGTTTGCAGAACCTAAATATCTCAAAATTTAGTAAAGTTGAAGAATTAATTTCAAACTATTGGGAATTAAGAAACACAAGAGATTAATTAAGAGAAGAATCATAAAAGAATTATTAAAGAAACATAAGACGATAAAGCTTTGCTATCAAACACGATTCTATGATCTTAACTTTCGAATAATATTTTATACAAAAAATTACTTTATAGTAGAAAATATCACTTAAGAAATAATGATAAAAAACACTTATAAAGAAATGCACATATATTTGTACATGTCATATCGAATTGCGTAGATGAGTGTAAACGAGAGGCTGCGTAAATTTCGGCAAAAATTATAATATTTGTTATGAAAAATCGCAGATTTTTCGTTAAATATATGATAAGTCGACAATTATCAGTGTTAATTTTATGTTTTAATCTATGGTCTGATTTGTAAAGTTGTTCTATGATTTTATATAATATTACATATAACATTATACTAATAACTATACATATAACTATAATTATATGTTAAACTTCATATAACTACATACTAAACTACATACGAATACTACAAAATTATGTAACCATGCATTAGAAACTTTATAAAGAACCAAGGTTAATATCGCATTTATTCCATTGTTAGCTTGGCCTTCGAGAAAATGATTCTCTCATTACGTACAAGAAAAATTATCGTGGATCTTGTATCACTTTTAACATTCAACGCATTACTTCCGGGTAACCTTTAGTAAAAAAAAAAACCGGAAAGTAATTTTTTGCCTAGCTTGTAATAGCCATCTATACTCTTTAATCGTCCTCTTCTTCGCGAGTCAAACAATTCGCGTAACGGGGAACATCGATAATTAAAGTCATGGTAGATAAATGTTAAAGGACCGTAAGAGCACTCACGATCCTTGAAATGTGGCTCTTCAGCTGGTCGTGTACACGCGCCTTTAATTAAAGCTATCCGCTTCGTTTCGTAGTGCTGATAAATAATTGTTTGCGAAAGTAGTCGACGGTCGTATTATACTTACTCGCGTTCCTTTTAATTTGCGCTTGTTCCATTACTCCTAATTCGTTCGTGTGCAACGTCGAATTCGTCGACGACGGCGGATATATCGCCAGAGGGTGGTATAAATGGGACGCGGGATTGGAGAGAGAGAAAATGAGAGAACTAATTCTACTTTTAATTTCTTGAGATTTCCACTTCGGAGAGGCAGCCGCGGAATCGATAGCACACTGCCATTTTTGCTTCGTATTGGATCGGCCGTAATTAAAAGAGATTCCTGGCTTTACCCTCGATGTTTTTCTGGAATAAAATCGCAGCTGATCCCGTATATCGGGTACATTTGTCCGTCTAACTTGTTCTTACAGATGACTCCGCAAGAAGTCTGTGCACTTTCCCATTTATAACGGATTTAACTTTAACAAATACTTTCTGATTTATGCCCAATTTAATTTTTATGCGCAAGCTTACAGTTTAATTGAAATTTAATACAAACTTTTGGAAAAATTTATATCCGCGCGTAATCTTCATGAGAAATATATTTATTCAATTTCAGGAAAATCCCACGAAAAATGGGATTTATATTGAATTTAGTAATAGATGAATAAATCGTAAATAGATTTTTACAACAGGCAGAAATCCTATATACGATTCATTTAGCATCTTTGTATTAATAAATAATATAAACAAGAAATAAATAAATCCCATAAATCTCATAAAAGGATAATTTCTTAAAAATGAATTTGACAAAATATTCTCACGCGACGAGCTATCGCATGATATGAACTAACAGAATAATGAATAGTAGTTAATCAAGAAATTCGACACGCAACAGAGAGCTGGTATATGTCTTGCTTCGTAATATCGCGTTGGCATGTCCAATAAACAAACAAACACGAGATAAAACGATATTCCAGCCTCTCACCTCCTTGGAGACTTAAGACCAAGGAATATGTCTGCGAAGTGTTCTCACTTTCGCATCTTCTCTAAAGTTAAAATACGAGAAATACTAGCATTTCTAGCGTATACTAGTTGTGCAAGTAATCTCGAGATTTGCATGGATTCTATGCCTTTGCGGCGACACGTGTTACGGATATGCGACAGGAGGGCATATTACATCCGCGCGAAACGCAACGGGAATAGTTTCACAGCAGTGCAAGCGAATTGTTCTTACGCTTATCTTTCCGCTGTCCCGCCGCAGAGAAATATCGCGTCACATGACGTTACATTCACACAGTAATTATATAAACTATTCTGTAGATAATGATAACATATTTTACGCGATCTCGTTCCTGATTTCTCTGTTATAAATTTAATTCTCTCCCTATCCTCGTCGCAAGTTGGAAGATTATGCACGCCTCTCAGAGCAACGTATACTTTTCCTCTGTCACAGCTTATTCCCTTAAATTAACTGATTTGAAAAATTTGTTGGGACGCTTGCACCGTTCGTTGCCGGCTCACAGCTTTCAATATTTCATATCTCGTCGCTTGAATTAAGTTTTCCGGAGTCAACCGTTCGTATATCTCTCCAAATGAACAAACAGACACAAATCCAAATCAATATATCCCTTTCGCGCTGTAACGCGCTATGTGTGCTTCACTACACGTGTTTTCCTGTTTGCATTCTACGTAGATCTCGCCAACAACAAAGTGTTGTTTGAAGCTTAATTAGAAGCATTAATATGGATAAACTGAAAACCCTTCCGCCATCGAAATACTTTCCGGACCATCCTGAAGGATTTGCATGTTGGCCGTTTGCCGACGAACGAAGACGCTCTTCCTTCTTCTTCTTCGTCCATTGGATTTTCCTGCTTTCCTTCCTTTTCGACAATGTTCGGATTTAGTTTAAGACCCCGTAGATTATACTAGCGAGATCCTGGCTCTTCGAATGTCCATATTACGTCTGATGAAGGAATTAGGGAAACATATTACGGTGTTATCTCGCGATGTTGCGACAACGAGAAAATGATCTACGTCTTTTCTTAAACGTACGTAATCGTAATACAAAGGTGAGTACAAAGAAAAAGAGAATAGAAGGAAAAGAATCTCGTGCTAATTATATAGAAAATTGTCCGGTGAAATGAGTTACGTTTTCTAATAATTTCATATAGTGCAGCTTATAATATGGTGAATAAAAAATGTATAGATACAATGAATAATTTTTAAGCTATAATATATCAAAGATATAAAACTTGTGCTTATCTTTGATATTTTTGATCATAGTTCAGAAACTATCTATTGAACCTTGTGTCTGACATCTTCTGACTGATTTTTTGTTTATCACATTATATATACTATATTCCATGTGAAAACTAACTCATTTCACCGAAATTTAATACAATTAATGAGAGATCCTTTCAAAAATTTAAAAGCTGAGATTTTTCTCTATCGATTTGTACAAAGGCAACAAATTACAAGACAAATGTACATTTCTTTATTATGATTTTTTTTGAACGCGAAAAAATAACGTGATATAACGATGTCACAGTTAATGGAAAGAAGGATTAAGGAAAACTTAATTCGCGAAGCCATGTAGAACGCATCTTAAATAGGTCTTAATCCGTTGAAATGTAAATGCAGCATCTAATTTTTTTTCTTCTTGCCTTATGGAATTTCGATTGAAAGAGTCATACAGTACCAGTGCTTTCTCTTCAGAGAGATTGTCCAATCTTCTTAGGGAGTATAAAGAGCAAACAAAGATTTGCACAGATTTTACAATTTTTTTCGTCACCCAAAAATACAGACTCTATAACAGAGTCTGGCAACAAGCGATTTTATCAAAATTCTATAAGAGAAAAAGATATACATATATCCCTTTATATATGTATACTGTTTTACTCTATAATCCTTAAATGAACTGAGACTGTATAAGTTAGAGTAAACTAGTGCATGTATAAAAGAAAAGATAGTAGTATCTTCCTCCCTCATACGATTTTGACAATATCGCTTGTTGCCAAACTCTGTTATAGGATCTCAAAAGTAAGAGTTTTAACATCTAGGAGAAATGAATCTAACAGTGTCTAATTGATCTTCCAGGGAGTCGGGTTGTCACCGCGACACATCTGCGTTGCGTATGCACTAATTAACTAAGTCGGAGCGCGGTCGTAAATACGCGCAAATGAATTGTCGCGACTGTATGCACACGTCAAAATTGTCACAATTGTCACGATCCACCTGTCGCATTATCTGCGTTAGGATGTTTCGCTAAAGTTGATATAGGATCGATGTACTACGAGAGAGCAAGTGAGAGAGAGAGAGAGAGAGAGAGAGAGAGAGAGAGAGAGAGAGCCACTATTTATTAATTTCGTAGGACTTAAGTTTTCTAAGTAATAAGTAAAATAAGTAAATAAAAGTAAAAAAATAAAATAAGGTAACACAAAATAATATTTATAAAATAAAAATAAATAAATGCAAATATAAGAATAAAAATTAAAAAGATAATGAACGAATTATAAAGGAAAAAAATTAAAAAGTAAAATTTTAACAGAAAAAATTAGCATAAGCAAAGATTAAAATAAATTGCAAGAACTAAACGCATCTCTTGTTGCCATAGATACTGGAAGAGCTCACGCTTAAATGCACTCAACAATTCCGATCCCCTGATAGTGTGATAGTAACAGGAAGTGAGAGAGTGAGAGAGAGAACGAGCGACGAAATGCGCTTATCGGTGAGCCCCACTATCGTAATAATCGCTGGCGATACATTGTCCTCGCGGATGTAACTGCGGCAATATCTTCCGAGATTTATGATGTGCGGGTCGTTTATGATGCCTTGGGACTGATAGGAGTTAGGAGATAATTCGTAGCATAGAGGAAAATGAACATTGGTGGCGCAATGAGACAATATGTGTTATCGAGCAATCTTTCATTCCTTGATCAATTTGATATCTTCGTGACAGAAATATCAACTATGTAACAATTTCTTAATTGACAATTGCGCCTATAGAGAGCTTTCTCTTTGGTTTAGCTTTTAGAACATTTTTATCAAACTTTAAATTAGCCTATTAAACTAAATAATCGCATATAAGTATTTCATGTTTATTCTAATTCATATAATTAACGGATTTTAAGAGCGCATAAATAGCATTATAATTTATTCATTAAAATTTGATTAAATGAGGAGGAGGGGAGGAGGGCGGCTAGGCAGACGTATTCGCAAATATAACATTATTAAAAAAAAAGCATTATTAATATATAATTATTCCGATTTATTGGAAAATACTTTTGTTTGATCTATATGTAAAAAATATAAAAATTTATGAACGCTGCAGATAATTTTATGCAGAATATAATATTCTTTCTATCATTCCGATCTTATTCGTGTGCAGTTTCCAAAGACATTGCAGTTTCTTGATCCAATAAGAGATAAAAAAAAAGAAAGGAAGAGAAGAGAAAAATGCGATGAGACTATCGCCTAAAATCACTCTCAATACATCCAGTGATCCGTCCAGCGCAACGATATAACGACGAATCAACGAGAATAGAGATAATAACAATCCGACAGGACTTTACCGATCCGCTTAATGATTGGCTGGACTTATCTGACCTGATTTCTCAAGTCGAGAGCACTCAAGCCAATTGTATTCTTCGATAGCGGGAGACGATTCTCGAGTACTACTACTGCAATCGTGGCAATCAATCTGATTACTTCTTTTCCGTCGTGTCGACGTAATTGCAACGAATTCTGCAATTCTAAGAAACGCTACTGCTTATGAATTGCTCTTGTGTGAATAAACCGCTAATTACACCCATTTCCGCACACGTACATTATTTACAAATTATATTTCCAGATTTCTCTTTCCTTAAGCTTCTGAAGCTTCAAAATATGTAATATAGTTATTAACTCTTATTAAGTCTGTAAGACCTATTTAATTTATGTTAATTAAAAGGCATTAAGTAATTTCAAGAAATTAAAATGACATAATTTGTATAAAAAAAGAATAAATGCTAAGTTTATTTTAATAATTCAAATTTGCAGATGTATACTGAGAAAAATTTTAGGTTGAACGAACTAGAATATTCTGTCTCTGTGATTATATCAATCAAAATTCTGATTATTTTAATTGAAATTATAATAGATTCAACCAGAAAATTCTAATTTGTCCATTAATCAGAATTCCAATTAATGCGATTAGACTTTTTCCAGGGTAAAATAAAGATTATAATTCAGTAAGTATTCAAGAGATCCATCGTCAGCTTCGAAGATTTAAACACCGATATATATTCCTTAAATATATCAGTAATTTAATGCATAGACGCAGTGAAGCTCATTTAATTTTAAATTTGCCTCGCAGCATGTTACTTTTCCTGTTATACATATTTACATATTAAAATCAATTTTGTTGTTTCATATACTTATTAATGAGAATCAGCCACTCATGTAACACGTGCAATAAATATTACACTTTTATTACGTACTCAATATTCAATTTTATCTTCAATTAATTATCAAATAAAGTTATCTTTCAAGAAGCGCATCGTAGCCCTCCATGTAGGGTACCTAATTTAATACTAAAGAAATCGATAAGAAACGATTTAGTTCTTGCGAAAACTACGTTTCACTCGTACGTGACTTAAATTATCGATAGTCGACTATTCAAAATTTCAAAAATATCTTCACTATTAAAATTTTTGTTTAAAACAAACTGCGCGATAAATATCTAGATATTACTGTCATTCGGTTGGTCTATGTTGATGCCGAAAATAATTAATAAGATCAATTTTCGACAAAATTCGCGGTCATTGAGACTATTGCCGATACTTTCTGCGAGAAGGCAAACACGAAGAAATAAGTATCCGTATCGAAGGTTGGTGCATTGTGTTTCTGGAGTAAATTGGGGAGGAAGATTTCGAGAGCCGCCACAATCATGGCAATCAATCGTGTTCCCTTTTCGCCACCTCTTTGTGCAATCAGAGCGCGCTTCATGTTCGGCCGGCTTCCCCGGATACCGTTTCTTCCGTTTCGCGTGTCTCGCGATTTTCGCGACACTGCCGAAGAGCCGGAGTCGGAATTTCCTGGTCTAAGTTGGCTAGGTTGGACTATCGTCGTGGCCGACGTGCCAAAACTGTAAATCGGTGGTCCTTCGATTCAACCGGAAGACCATTGCTCGAGAGAGGCAAAATGAAGAGAGAAGCAAAGTTTCATTCTGAAAGTAGATGATCATCCGATGAAAACTAATCTGCTCCTGCTTTCACGAGGTGGCGAGTTACGGCAGGATTTTGCTTGTCAGAAAGAAGAATCCAGATGCTTTCATCTAAGGCATTTGCATGAGTTAGTTCATCTTTGGGAGAAAAGTTTTCGAACTTTTCGACTTCATCCTCTTTATGATGTCTCAGAAATCCTCACCGATCTCTTTGATAAAAATTCGACGTAGACTCTACATTATAATTGGTGATATTTTTCGACTAATTGCGTGAACAAATATTATCTGAAGAGACTTTTTCAACTTAATCGGCAAGTCTTAGTCTCCAAAATAATAGGCAATAGTATATATTTTTCCTTCTTCTGGAATTCATTTATCTGCATTGTTATCTAGTTAGTTATCGGCATTACATCAGTTTAAAAGGTTCTTGAACCAAAGGATACAGCAAATGCCATGTATATATTTAATTTTTCAGTTAAATCTTTAAATAATGATCAGGTGCCGAAACTGTATATGAAAGTCCTAAAATTACAAAAATGTTATGAGAAAAAAAGTTACAAAATATAAGAAAGATCAAATTCATAAGAAAGATTAATTTCAAATTAATCGAAGAATTTTGAGGTAACGAATGATCAGTGCAGATATTCACTTAACACAACCTGCATTCACTTCTCCATTGTGTTGAAATGCTTCTTCTTGGTTTGTGTTTACATAGTCGGATAACCGCAAACGCCGGCGTTAATTTACCAAATTCAGGGTAGACAATGGGCAGCTCGTTTAGGATCATGCGGGAAGAACAATAGCACTTAGTCGACGATGAGGTTGGAAGCAGCTTGTCTGTTTAACCCCTCAGTTATATTGCTTGTACTATATACACATATATAAGCTTTGGAACATAAGTACCCATGCCTCCGTAAAGTGATTATGTGCATATTACTATCTATCAAATATTATTTGTTAATTAAATATGATTGAATATGTTTTATAAATGAAGAAGCTTTAATGTCGAGTAATACCATAAAAAGGAACCAATTGGGAATCAGCGTTGTAAACAGTGCGCTAATTAAATAAAAAAAATTAATTAATAATTAATCGTATTTAACATTATTTACATTAAAAGATTTAATATTATCAAATATGTATATTATAATTATAATTTATATTATCTGCCTTTTTATTTGTATTTTTTTTCTTATAGATATAACTTTACTCAATTATTTTCTTTTGCTTTTGGGACCTACATAGTTTATTCTAACTTGAATTACATTCAAACAGTAGTTATATAAATAAGATAAATAAGATAAAAACTTAAATATCATTTCTAACAAAGTAAAAAACACACACTTGATTTTATATTTTACTATTGTAAATTAGTATCATTTTGGAAAATATGCGTCACTTTATCACAAAAACATTTTTCTGAAACAAATCACAATCATTTCTCTAATAGACATTTTATTTGCGTATATTTGTAACGAACCGAATACGATAAAAGAGAGATAATCTTGACGACTTCCATTGCATTTTTCAAACGTTTAACTTTCCCGATTTTCTGCGACAATAAAAATTCGTGTTATCTTTCGCGTGAAAATCATGGCGCGACACCCTCCTCCCAAGCTGTCTTTTATTAACCGTCTGAAGACTACGAGGGTTGTGTACTGATAAGTTTGTATAAATGCGACATTTTGAATGTGTCGCGAGCCATGAGCTCCATTGTAATCTTGTTGTCGGTCGAGCTGTATTCAAAACTCCGGACATTCCTCTTCGTCGCTTGCGCTGAAATGCGCTTTTGATAACAGTTCAAAGCTCGTCCCATCTCGCCGCTCTATTCTCATGAAAGGTAGACATCGTCGATTTAAAGAAGTCTCGGTTCACTCATGCGAGCTGAATGGAAAGTCGACCGGATGCTACCGCAACGATTGCGGAGTATTTCCAAGTGCGTTCGATTTTTCACACGTCTTGTCATTCTTCCACGCGCCATTCGCATTTCGTTCATCAGTCGCGCGCGAATATTTATAATTCGATAATTAAGAAAGTTATTATTAGAGGCAATTGAAAGGAAAAAGAATTTGTTATTTCAACACTGAGAAAAATGTTTGGTTGAAAATGGACAAATCGGAAAATTTTGATTATATCAATCAGAATTCTGATCATCTCATCAACTAGAATTTCAATAGATTTCACTAGATAATTTTTTACAATCGGAATTCTGATTGATATAATCAGAATCTTCTGATTTGTCTATTTTCAACCAAACCGGATTTTTTTTTTTCTATTAAAAATTCGCACGTCAGAAGATTGAAAAGGGGACCTCTCTTAAATTTGAATAAATTTCTTAGATTTCTTTCGTTTTCTAGAGAATCTCTCTGTGTAAGTAATAACAAATTCACGAAGATATTGATTTATGGAACTGAAAATCTGTGAAATCAAGGTACCGTGGAATTAAGGATTCCTGAAACACTATATCTATCTCCGATGTACCCAGGATTTATGAAAGCAAGGACTACAGGAACCAAGGATCCGTGGAATGAAGGAACTGTGAAACCAAAGATTTATAGTACCGCCTATGTACTTTATGCAGGTACATTTTTCTCATTTTGCGCGAATGTGATTTACTCGGTGGTTTGCGAGAAGTCATTAGCCACGTAACAAATAGCGAATTGCTTATACAGACTGAAATAAAGAAAGCTAGTTCTGCGTAAGAAAAATATATATTTCGCTCCAGAAACTTTATAAACAGTGCGCGAGATTTAATTATTGCCGATCAAATTCCTGAGTGGAACAATTGATTTCGCGATTAGCGACGCGACGCTTCTATTTATGTTGCGTGATTTCCCTCTTAAGGGGCCGTAATTAGAATTTCATGTTTGTAACGATAGTTTACTCTTGTCGTTCCATGAAGTCAAAATAGAAGTAATTACATTATAATCAAATTACATGTACACGGAAAGAACAATTTTACTAAAGTATTTAAAAATTAAAGTAAACTTGAAAATAATTTTGTTAAACTAACAAAATAATTATGTAGGAAACTTAAGCATGATGAATTATTACTAAAAGTTTTGACATTCATAACAATCAGCTACATAAATTATTTTGAGCAACAAAATTATTTTCAAATCCGTATCTAGCTACACTTTTAAGTTGTCGTTCTTTCCTTAGTTTTGATAATTTTTAAAGAGATAATATTATTTTAAAAAGAACTGCATTTCTTGAACTGCAACTTGCAAAAAATGTCACATATTTTTTATCGTCTTACTTATTTTCAATATTTTCAATAGATACAAGTAGAAACAAAATACAAGACTTAGACGTGCTTTATCCGTAAAAAATAATTTAGGTAAATGTACGTTCCAAGTCATATTTTTTTATCAACATCCTCCGATCTAATCTTCGCCTGCTTACAGCCTGCTTTCCATTTTCGGCTTCTCCGTCACTCTTCAGAAACGACGGAGATATTATTAAAATTTTCTCACTATCGATGGAATTTCAATAACGACTGTCAAAGCAGCTGTCGCTGGGTGCATTAATTCCATGACGACGGGAAAGTTGCGCGTACCGGATTGCAGTAATCCGTAAACGGTCGCGTCGCGAAAAATCACGTCGTCGTTTTGAAACGAAGCTGAAACGTGTCACAATTTCCTTCAAGACGCGGCTTTTCTAAGCACTATCACAAATGGAAGATAGCGAACCGATAAATACTGAAGGTAAAACCTGACAAGGCACGATTGAGCGTTATTACATGAAGCTTATTATCGTGTAGATAATATTAGTTAAACATTGTAGTTTGCAATACTTCACTGTTTTATGTAATAGGTGTTTGTACGTGCTCTTAAATAATTTTTCTTTAATAATGTAACATTTTAGAAAAAAACCAGAGAGTGTGTTGTTAGATAGTGATAATCGTTACGTAAGAAGTAAATAATTTTGTTCGAGTATTGTTCGTAGGTTAAAAAATAATACAAAACGATAGAGGATGGAAAAGCTTGTCAAGCGACGATGTGAATGCAAAACTAGGCCGATATTATTATAATGAGTTTTCGAATGACGTCGGACGCCTTGCTCGCGCTCGAAAACTCGCCGAGCAAATAATAATGGAAATAAAGCACGCTCCCGGCAGTAATAACTTGCAGTCTCCGAGAGATACCCGAGAACAGAGTGCGCGTTAGGCGACTAGCGTCGGGAAAAATGGAAAATCCTGTTGGATTTAAAGTGAAATAATGGACGACGCTCTCATACGCTGCGAGAACGTTTCGATGCCGCTGTTACCGACTTTTCGTGCTGTTTCGGAAAAAGAGGAAGCATCGGAGATAGAAATATTCTCTTAATGCTACGACGGACTACGGCATGCACGCACCGGCGAATAATAATTTTAATTAAAAAAGGCAAGAATGAGATTTATAACATGCAGTTGAAAAAGTAATTTTCGGATAAGCCACCGCGCTCGTCGACTTCTTACACAGCGCCAAATTACGCGTTAATTAAAATAAATTAAAAACAGCACTAGGAAACTGATCGGAAGAAACGAAGTTGGTGAATGAATCTTGCGTTGCGTCTTTGCACCATCGTGGCTATCGTTTACTTTCTTTTTATCACTTTTTTAAATTTCTCACTACGTCAGGTATCGATTATGAAGAATTCTTGCCTATCCTGTAGAACCTGTTTTATTTAATTATAAAAGAATGCAACCTGCCGCGACGGCATGCGAGCGCAGCAAATAGTTTCACCCTTTATTCACAAAATTACGAAATACTCCGAAACTCTCCATTTGTCGCATCAAATTTTCCATAGAGAATTATTCTGCAACTTTCTGCATTATGTGCAAACTTCTAAATTCGCCTTTGTGCCTCCCTTTAGTTGCAGATTTTTAGCGAAAATGATGACAAAACAAAACTCGATTGCATACCATCATTTTCGACGTGCTTGCAATTTTTGTTTATGTTTTATATCAAACAACAAAGATTTAAATTAAATAGAAAAATATATTTCTGTGAAAAGTGATTGGAATTGGAAATTTATGTTCTCTGTATATAACAACGAATGTTTTATATATATATATATATATATATATATATATATA
>NW_012130072.1:2371305-2389774 GCF_000143395.1 Atta cephalotes
TTATTATATATATATATATATATATATATATATATGAAATAATTCAGTAAGGTCAATATATATTTATATATTTAGCAATTATGATCTTATATATTGTATATTATATATATTTTTATATATATTATAATTTAAATTAAAAATTTTTCATTTAGCTTAATTATTTTTTAAAATCATGTCTACTTTTTATCGCAGAAATAATTCTTAATTCAGATTCTAACCGCTGTCAAACTGTATTACTTTCACAAATAACATAGAAAAATCTGTAATTTTTTTCATTTAAAAAATACGTATACTATATCCTTAAGTGTATTAGGATTGAGAACGTAGATTGTATGATGAAAATTGGTATATAAATCTTAAACAAATAAAAAAAAAACTCTCTCAAGCTACATAAAATAAAGCAGAAATAAAACTTCCCTGTAGTGCACTGCAAAATGGCTAACTCGTGTACACTGTGATAGTGCAGCGTATAATATTGTCCCTTTGTGTCCATCCAAGCAACCCTTGGGCGTTACTGCCATTTTGCAAATAAATCAGAATCTACAGCCTAGCTACGTTTGTGACAAACAGGAATCAGCGATTTTCTCTAGTGCACCCTCGCGCGTAATATTATACTTTTACTCTCAAAAATATATTATATCGATCGATGTGTTACAATTACGATTCATATTCAGAATTTATTAATAAAAATGCACACTTTTCTTTCTGAAATTTTGTAACTATATATAATATTAACTGTACGATAAATACGTTGATATCGCTATAAACGTATTCTGAATAGTAATACGGATCTAAATGTGTAGTAAGACACACATATTTATTTGATAATTTCACATTAACCAAACAAAAATAGTTATGGCAAGAACAAACATATATTGGAAATTTAAAATTTTATCCTTTTTTACGTATTTATCCTAGAATGCTTTGTAATAAATTTGTGATAAACTTTTTATGTGTATATAAATGTGCATCATAGTAAAATATAGTTTAATAACGTAAAGCTATAAAAGTGTTATATACATATTATTGAAAACTTAAAAGAAAGCTTTTTAGGTACGATATTGTAAAAGCAGACAAAAAATGTGAATGGGATAAAAACAGATTGTAATTTAGCCCCATGAAACTTTTGTGAATGATAAAGGTTTTCCGGCTGTGTAAAGATTCAAACTGACAGAAAGGTTTTCCTCGGTACAAGACCACCTATTCCAACATTTAATGGAAATGTAGCTTCATTAAAATATGTATCAGACTACAGAAACTTTCATTCGTCATATAACATTTGCGAGATAACTTTCACCCACGATGAAAAACTGAAATCTGGGAAAAAAGTTTTTGGCAAAATGAACTATTCAAATATTTAATGTAAATGTTCGATTAAAATTCCAACTAAACAAACTTTCTGTGTATGAAAAAAAACTCATTAGATAACTCATACGTGTTGGAAAAGATTCAATTTAAAAAAATGCATAGTTCAGTCTAATATTCGATGTATAATCTCTATTGAACTTTTAACCTGTCGGAAATCATTTTTCCTTATAATGAAAAAATTACTAAAAAATTATGTTTTTAAAAATAATTCTAACAGAAAATAATTCTAAGTTTCGATCGACGAAATATTGCGTACAAAATTCACAGCTGATTTTTAATATCAGAAAATCAACATCATACAAAATTCAGATCGCAAAAAAATATTGACTTGACCATATCAAATATTCTGCTGTTTAATCTGAGAGTGTATATATGTGACTGAATTAAAATTTCAATTTATCTAAAAAACTTTTTCACGCAATGATAAAATTCTTACGTTATTGTTTCTTGTTAGAAAAAAATTACGAATGTAAAAAGAGATATAAAACTAATGTCATGATGAGAATGGACGTAAAGAAACTTGCCGTATTGTAAAAATTTTGAAATATATTTATACTCAGAAACAAAACGTTTTGTTGTGTAGTCTTGGTTCTAAAGTAAATTTGCGATTCGCATTACACGAACCATAAATCACAATGGTGGCACGGTTGAAAGATAATGCTAACATTCGAGACGCATTCGCGGGAGTTCCTGGCACAGTCTCTATGCCAGCCCGTTTCAACCAGAGTAATACATCGCTATTTTAATCTCTTGGGTGCAATACGGGCACGCGATATACGCGGACCACGCGATATTGACGAATAAATACCGGAATAAACGGTGCTAGTGCTCGATGCTCGATTAAGGGACGAAATTGGAAAATTTGGCCTGTGGCCATCTCGTGAAGAAAATCGTGGGATACTGTTTCGCCACACGCGATTGGTTTATCAGGTTTTTTTTTAAATTTATATCACACTACCATCGCACATTTCATATCTCTTTTCACATTTATAACGTATGTCCTGGCAACGTGTTTTCTTTAAGCATCAGATATTGGTAACCATTAACCGACATGCCAGTTATTTCAATATCGAAATATCGAATATACATTTATATTAATTTGATGCATAATCATTACTGTTAACGATTTCTTGTTACATTTTTATTTGATTTAGTCAAGTGCTATTCCGAATATTTGCTCAACATTAGATTCAAAACGCGGTATAGATTTTATAGAGACATTGAGATAACCATTTCAGCTATATTTTGCGCTAGAATTCTTTGTTCTTTGTTCGACTATAATCTTATTAGAGGGAACAAAGACTTTCGATGCTTTTCCAGAAGTCGTCGAGCTAATTTGATAGTCTATCGCTATTCTTGTTGCGAGCGATCCCTATAAATCGCGGACGGACTCGAGTTTACGAAAACGATTCGAGGTGAATTTATCCCACCGTTGCTGGTGACAGTATCGATTGCAAAACTTCAAAAACTACTTAAAACTTTCTCCGCTATTTTTCTTTCTTCTACAAACTCTTCTTCCTTCTCTCACTTGTTCGATTCGACTCATTTACAGTTACGAGGGATGTTCCTTTTTCGATGAGATACCTATCGAAGTGACTTGCATTACATGTCCGAAACTTCGTTTCCAATGTTCTTACCATGATGTTATTTTTTGGAGTATTTTGCTATTAGTCTACATACATGCTTTTTTCGACAGCTCCAACGAATCTCTAGGATTTAGGATTAAGGTCAACTTGTATGGAGTCTCTGTTCGAGTAAAATTATTTTAAAAAAAGCTGTATGGAAGCTTTTGCGATGGAATCGCGATACTTTGCCTGGAAATTGGAAATAAGATACCGATCGATTTAATATAATATCAATCACTCAACCTTATATTCTTAGAGAAACATAATTATATTAGAAGGATATCTGATGATCAATAAAATCGACATCTTTGAATGCGATACTTTATCGTTAAAAAATATTAAAAATAAGATAGTCTTTCTTTTCTTTTCTTTAATTTTTACATAATTAACAATTATGTCATTATAAACATATTGAGTTTTTATACAAATATTAACAATTTATTAAAAATGTATTTATAATCATATTACAATAATATCTTCCGCTCGTACTTTATTTAATATTGATTGCTGTTTCATCGCATCAATTCGTTTTAATAATCTTTATACAAAAAACATTTGTTTTACGTGATACAATTTTGTGAATAATTAATGATAAATTGATATTATGACATAGCAGTCAGTATCTTATCAATATATCCAATGAGAAATGACAATGAAATCGATGTCGATTCCATTATCATTTCTCACTGAATATTATCCTGATAATATATATAATGGTATGATATGATATATCATTTTGATAATGAAGATTCAAAAAAATTTTACTAGTTTTCTTCTAATTTTATTCAAACATATCCTAGTTTTCTTGTTGTTCTAATCTCACAGAAAAAAAGGAATCTGATCATCTTATCTAAGATAATAAGATATTAGATTGCAAATTTGGGGATTCTAGGATTCCAGAACCTAGTATCTCTCCGAAGTCCAAGAAACTACATTTTGGATCTACATGTAAAATGCAAAAATTTCAGAATTCTTGATATCCATTTTGGACATTAACGAGTATATCCTAGTGGACAATGATCAGCATATCGGGCGGAAACTTTATTCCACGCGAGCGCCCATCGAGTTACCCAATTACGCGAACAGATTGTTGATTCCTTTCCACTCATTCTATCTCCATTAAACTTGCGGGAAACGAGCACGAGTTTGCTTGGAAGAATGGCGAAGGGAAAGGCGAGAGAGACGATAAAGCGTTGATGCCGCATCTTCCGGATGTTGCTGATCGCCGATGGAATCGCACACGTCGCCAATCCGGGGCGGCAGGTGCAGTCACACACGCACATGGGACGAACTATTTGGCAAACATGGATTCCAGGTGAATAGCAAATTGTACTAGTACACGCTACAATGCGCGCACAGAATGAGCGCGCGGCTGCGTTTTGGCGAGGAACGCTAGTTTCTTGTTGAGAAACGTGACTTCTCGTCCTTCGAGGAGCAAGAGAAGGGACCTGCTGCATCAACAGACAGGTGTTTGATTCACACGTGACATATCGAGAGGATCTCAAATGAGAATTTTGACTTATATTCTAATAAGATCAACGATATAAACTTACGTTATGTGAGCTATGTCGTAAATATGATATTCCCGTCTTACCAGTTAGAACATCTTGACATTGCGTACATGTTTCGTTTTACTTCCTTTCATCATTCTCTCTATCTTTCCCGATCGCAGTTCAGGGGCGACGCCTTAGCCGATTTACCACGTTGCTATGTGAAATCTGGAGATTCGAAATTGTATGAGGCTTATGGGATATTAGCACAACAACAATTGGTTCTGTGTACACGGGTATAACGAAACACTATTCAAGTGTCGGCATCGTCAGCTGGTGCAAATATTTCTCTCGCGTCTTTAACACCTCCATTCATTTGTGCCGCACGTTACTCTAAATTAATGTGCCGAATATATTACAAACTTGCTGTTAATTTTAACGAAAAGTAGGTTAAATATCATTCTTTCATTGTATTTATATATTTAATATCAAATATCTCAGTCATTTAAATTTTGCACAACGAAGTCTAACGAGTATTCTAAATTAAAATATGTCCTTTATTATTATTTTCTAAAGATATAATACTTCTAAAGATTAATACATAAAAAGATGCATTTTTCACATTTTCAACCATCTATTACAATGCAAGAATTTTTTTTATATTTCAATGTTTGACATCATATAAAAAAAAACCACGTAAAAAAGATTATTTGCGGTGTTTTTAACATCATACTTCCTATACTTCTCTAAAAATTATGAAGATACTTACAGCTATGTACTCTCAGCTATAAAGGATAAGTAAGGCGGATGGTTGCAATCACGAAGCAAATTGTCCTCCTTTCGCATGGCCACCGATCGTTCCGATTTCATCCTCCAGTGAGGTGACGAGAATTTTTCGCTATAGAAAGGGTTGGAAGTCTGCGAGAGCTGTCGAGCGATAGACAACGAAGGGCGGCGTTGGAGGGAGCAATCATTGATGGCCGCTCCTTTTTGTCGTCGTGGAAAAACGCCACCGTTAAACTTTTTCCAATGCGCTAGAGGATAAGTAAAATATCGAGTAAATGCGCCCGCTGTAGCGAGTGCCCATTAATTCGACGGAGATGCGAGAAGATGGGTAAAGCTTAACTCCACGACTCCCTTTTACCCTACAAAGTTCACGTACATATTTATCGGCATTGGTGCGTCTTTATCCCCAGTTGAGAAATCCTCGAGTTTTCATTTGCTTCGTGATTGCAAAGATACAAAAATAAAAGCGATGATTGCAGATGCAACAAAAACTGCAAGTTTTTCCTCGTCCTCTCAGTGTGAATTTCATTATTTCTTAATTTCATGAAAGTGTTAATTTTTGAAAGACTTTGAAAGAGGTTTGTTGTGATTGTGTTACTCTAGAAAGTAGGACGCTCAGCGCATTGAAAGTTGGAAATATCAGTGCATCTAATTTTAATCTTTTGCAATCATACTTTTACTTCTTCCGTTCAGCTCAAGTTTTTTTTTATTGTTCTAGGCTATTAAAAAATGTGGAAAAATTCAAGGATATTTTTCAGTACCTCTATTACATTACCAAATAGATTTTTTAAGAAGATATTTTATTATTAGGAGGTAAATCGAACTCCTTTATTTCAGAGAAATTTTGTTTGTGTAAAAAAAGACCCAGATTGTAAACGGAAAGTTAACCCTCAGTACACACAAGGGATTAGCGTAACCCCACTCGATTTTCATAGTTCACATTTTCTTCCGATCCCTTTTTACTTATTGCAAAATATCTTTTGTGCTTTTTAACATTTTAGACTTTCTAACTTAAAAATTTTTTTTTCAGTTTTCAAACAATAGATTAAAAAAAAAAATTTGTTAAAATCGATCACCACAATCTGAGATACAAGCAAAAGAAAACATTGAATTATAAATACCCGGATGTGTAGATATGGACTACTAGAGTTGTGTGTACTGAGTTGTGATACTTAATAACAAATTAAAGTTGCTATTCACTTTTTGCTTACTCGAAACTGTACAAGCTAAGACTTAAGTGGAATGATGATATGCATTGCAAATATGCGTTATAATGCGAGTACAAAATTGTCAACCTTGAGCAACATGTGTGCCGTCATAACATGTCTATTTGCTTTTGGATGTTGGAGAACTGGCCACAATTTGGACAGTCCGTTGACACTGATATCGACAATCAAACGAGCATTCAACCGCAATGCATATACATAAGCTAGCCACTCTGAGATATCCTCATTGCATTTCCGCCCGTATGTACTTTATGCAATGAGAAAATGTTGCTTCTGAGTGCAAGAGTGCATTATGTCGCGTCGAGCTTGTGCAAAAATCATTGCCCAACATGAACACTCGGCACGTATTCGCTTCGCATTAAGAAAAACGTTGGAACGTTGCATATTTATCTTGCTCGTAAAAAGGAAAAATCATCATGGGTTCTACCATCATGGTTCGTCTAAAATTCATTTTGTTTTTACTTCCAAAATTTTGAGCATTTGCACTACAATTCAAATAATTTTACAGAAAATCGAAACAAAATGCATTATGAAATTATAAATTTATTCGAGTTATTTAGTTTTGTAACTGTGCAATTCTAGTCATTTGCTCGAACTTAGTTGTCCCATTTGTTGTCTTCAAAATAGCTGATTCATTTGGCTTGTATTGTGTCGCGTAATGTTATTGTAATATCAATTTGAAATGCAAATGTCAATAATGTTTCAGGAGTTCAGAAATACTTAGTAATTTGTGACGTACTCACTAATATGTGACATCGTGTTCTAATAATAATTGGAAATCTAGTTTACGTTTGATATATTTGATAGTTTTAATTTGCTTGCACTTGATCTATTTTGTTACGTCCAATTTCCATTATCATGTAGTTTATTTTATCCGTCTTTCCACGAACCATCCCGCGCCAACGTTTTCGCGTCCGGAATTAGCCTCCATATTGGTTCGTGGTGTCTATTGGCAATCGATCGAGTGTTCAGCCAACCACCATGAATATGCACGAGAGAGTACTTCTAGAAAACGTTTCCAGCGAGCACTCTCGTCGAATGCGCATCATCGGCTGTTTGATCATTGTGTTCTGCGACACAATGGAAATTTGCAATTTACTTCGTTGATTTCCAAGTTGGAAATCATTGAAAAATATGCGCGAATATAATACTATATAAAATGCTAAATAGATATGTAATAAAAAAAACAGAACTGTGCTCTCGAAAGAATTTAGAACTGAATTTTTTCAAATAAGTGAGATTTAACTCACAGATCTAATTCATTTTTTTGAAAATTTGTTAATTTGTTATAAATTAAAAGAGTTGTAGATTTATTGGGATTGTAAATAATAATCTAATAATTTACAATATTGAAAACATAATAAAAACATCATAATAAAAGAATAAAATTAATTTAAAGAAATTAATAAATGTCACATATATTATAGACAACATTAAATGGCTCATATTTTTTACGAATTATATTTTTAATCTTTTATTATAATTCCTATATAATGTTTTCATGATTTTTCAAACAGGCAATGCATTTAAAATAAACCGCTTTCGTTTTAGTTTTCTACCAAAAAATAATTCAAAATGAAAAATGTTTCTGCCATTTCAATATTCACCATCGGAATGATATTTCAATATATGCCATACGATACTTCGTAATCGAAGGCTCTTTATAGCTTTGCTACCTCAAATTGCTGGCTATATTGCGCACGTGTTATTTCCATGTTTTTTTTATTAAAAAATATAATGCGCATACACGTTCGCCGCAAAATAACGGTTGATTTATGCTTTCGTTCGTTAGCGATGTCGCGGCGGCAATGCGGTGACGATTCATTCGGAGTTTAACGCACAAAAGCCTGGGTGTACCCATTAGCGAGATACTTCGGGATTCAGTTGAATGCGAAAGCCGCGTTTAATGGCGGGGAATGCGAAACTATCGATAAAGTTTCCCGTTTCCGACCACGACGGAGAGTCAAAGAGGTCCTCCGCGGCCTTGTAATTCGACTTTTGTGCTGCTGTAACGAGGGAAGTAAACGATATAATCGTATTATATCATAATACATCAACATTTAGATAATTCTCAATTCTAACATTATAAAGTAACGATATTACAGCTGTAATAAATTATCAATCTTTATCATATCCCAAAAATGTAAGTGTAAAAAAAAAGAAACTGCTTATTATATACAACTCGACGAACTGTAGACGAAACATAATTATTTTAATAAATTTACAAAACTTTTTTAATTACAATTTCTTTTATATAAAAATATTTTTATTTTAAAATTATAATAATTTTTCTATTTTTTAATGAACTTTTCCAGTTTAAAAAATCAACAAAATTAATTTTTTCTAAAACGCGCTAAAATATCGGTCTTCAAGTTTTCAAACATATTAATTTAATTTTTTATATTGTGCGAAAGTTTATTTTGTATTTATCTGTATTTGTCAATTAATAAATATACAAGGTATTTGAAAAATAATGATAAATATTTCACATAAGAGCAAAATGCACTAAACTGAAAAGAAAAGTCCTCTATTTTAATTGTTTATTTTCTTCTCATAGAACTTTACGAATTTTTTCAGAATTTTTGATCAACTTTTTAGTACTGCATTTTTTCATTTTTATCATGAGAAAATACATTTTAACATGAGAAAATACGGTATTAAAAAATTCTGAAAAAAATTCTAAAAAAATTCTTAGAACTCTCTGAGAAGAAAATAAACAATTTTTGTCCTTGTAGTTTTTTGTAAAGTTGATACTATTTGAATAAAAAATTATTAAAGACCCATTTTCGGCAATTTTTAGCAAATAGAAGACTTTTCTTCAGTTTATTCCATTCTGCCCCTGTGCAAAAATTTATCATTATTTTCCAAACACTATGTATAAATAATTTGCTCATCACTGATTAGATGTTAAATTGTGTTATATTAGTATATATTTTTTATTAGCACACAAATATCGAGAATTATTACATGACAACAAAGCACTGAATGGCACTAAATTCAGAACCGCGATGTCCCGAAACGAGAAGTTAGATGAGACTAGCTACTTCGCAATTATGATTTTAATTATGAACGGGAGTTACCGAGGGACTTACCGAAGCCGTTGTTATCCGCGCGTCGCACTTTTGATTTACGAAATTAAGTGAAAATATTTATGAGCAATTTACACGCGGCCAATATTACGCATTGCATGTTTCACATGGTAACGCGCGCGTCATCGTCTCACACTACTTCGTCGACCATGGACTTTGTCGCAAATTAAATGCGGTTGCTGTCAGGCTTATCCTCGGCGGGAAATTTCCTCTGAATTATTGACGAACTGCCGCTTTTGACTCCTGATGAAAAGAGCGTTAGCTCCTTTATTCCTCATGTAACAGTGGAGTGTAATGAATCTCGCAATAACTAACTCACGTTCAACAAAAGAATCATTTTTTATGGCAGTCGTTAGCCTTATTAATTTTTCATCATCCATTAGTACAAAAAATTAGTTAAAAACGCCGAAAAGTAATTTAATTTTAATTTTATTTAAAAAAAACAACACTTTTAATATTTTTATATACTAGTCTCTTATACTACGATGTCCATATTCAATTTATTGTATCATATTTTTTTAAACTTTAAACTTATTGTCTTTAAACTTATATTATAAATTTATAGGTAGGTAGATGCTTATAAAATAAATAATAAAGAAATAAAAGAGACAGGCTAGATTAAGCTATAACATATTTGTGAATGATTTCAGTGAAAAACGACGATTGTGATCAGACACGGCTGACCTCACTTCGCTTCTACCACTAGCATTGCGCTATAAAGGCGTACTGCATACTCGGATTAGAATAAACTATCCATCTACGCTATGATGCACATCAAACGTGCAATAAATGTAGAATATGTGGTAGTACTATGGCACTATCATGTCCTTTTAACCCTCGAGGACGAGCCGCGAGCACTACTACGTGTGTTTCGACAAAAGAGTGTGTTTGTACTGTTACATACGGTTTTGAAAAATGCCAAGGTACATACAAATCTTAAACATCGAAGAAAGAAAGAGAAAGAGAAAGAAAATGTTTACACAATATAATGCTTAACTTACTATATGTTAACGTTAAGTTTTATATTGATATAAAGTTTAACTTACTATATGTATATAACTTCTACATAGCATAGGGATGAAATTTATAACTGACAGCAAAAATTAATTTAATAGTGATTTTAATTATAAGCTCGTATATACACTTTGTTTGCTCTTTTTATAACAGTTCATTTAACTTTTATTTCGCACTTTCGTATTCAAAATGCACTTGCAACCGAATCATAAAACGATAGATCGTAAAAAAGTTGTTTAATAAAGAATTCTTTTTCTTATATTATTTATTTAAGAAATATAGTTTCTGTGATAATATATAGATATAAAGAGTCGCCTGAGATTTTTAATGAGACTTGTTAAAATAAAAATTGATATAAATGAAAGAATTTAAAAAATAAAATTTCACGAAGCGGCGTTGTAAACTAAAAGACAATTGCTATAAAAATCATGAACATTTACGACAAAT
The DNA here is from genome assembly GCF_000143395.1 of Atta cephalotes. NCBI lineage: Eukaryota > Metazoa > Arthropoda > Insecta > Hymenoptera > Formicidae > Atta > Atta cephalotes. The sequence goes on from NW_012130072.1 coordinate 2,382,351, forward strand.
TCGTTGCTTTTGAGAAATTCCTGAATTAGAGAAACTCTATTACCACTTTTGACGTTTTGTCGTTCCTCAAACATGTATACTATAACTGGTCAACGCGGCCAACAAAATTGCAAATAGTTATTACGACTTGGATTCCACACGCCGTATGCTTAGCATGTCGAAGCAAATAGCAATAGCCTGTACGAAATTCCAAATGTTTGGTGAGTTGGCATTAGCGTTTCTCGGAATCCCGAGAAACCACGAGTACTTTCCGAGGATTTCAAATATTAATGCACTGGATATTCATAGAAGCTCTGTCTTTATTCGGACAAATCCAATATCCGGACTGTATGTATATTTAAAAGATATCGTCAGTCGTATTTCTATGCATTCTACGTATATTCAATTTTTTGACATAATATCGATGAAATGATACAAATTAATATAATATAATTTTATATACCTTTAAAATCAAATAAAATTATTAAAATTTGTTAAATACTATAAAGACAAATTAAAATTTATAATTACACAATACAATGTGACAATATTTAATTAAGAAAAATTTAAAAGCTTTGTTATTAATTCTTGTCTTTCGAGTCGTCAAACGGAATGAGAGCGGATGTCTTACGTTTTTCTTATGTCAATTTCAAAATTAGGTGATCAAAATCTAATCAACGCGAGAAACATGCCGAGAAATATCCATATCATCTGTCTTCAACTATTTTGCATACGTTTCGTCTACAAGAGAGAGAAGCTAGAAGAGGGAGAATCGGAATATCTTTCGGTCGGAAGACGGAGGATATTCTAAAAGAGAAAATGAAAAGTGGCGGACGTAAGTGTGTGCAGGGTTGAGGAAATAAAATGTGTCTTTGATGTCGTTCAGCTTGGCGAACCTTTTTGCATTTCTTTGATATTTCAAAGTTCTATAAGTTTTCGCAGTAGATAGAACAGAAGAAGGCAAACTTCGGTTTCATCATCTAAAAAGACTCGTTATTAAAGAGAACATAATATTATTTGACTATACATAAGTATACATATATTTCAGTAATTTTTACATGTTTAAATAATACTTATATTAAAAGCTTGAGTGATATTTATATAAGTATAAAAAATTTTAATTAATCTTTATAGATCTTTTGAAAATGTTCATATAATTTCCGATAATTAAAGAATAATTTATGAGAATTAAATTTATCAAAATTATATTATTCATATAATTTATCATCAATTATTCATTATCAATTTAAGTAAATTAATTATAGAATGTAAGAATATGGATAATTGCTACTTAATACAATATTTCCTATTGATTTTTACTAATGTATACTAACAATAAGTAATAAAAAATATTTAACAAATATTCTAACTATCAGCGTTTCAAATGTAAAATTATATTGAGAATTGAATTAGAAATACTATCAAGTCTTATTGAAAGTATTTCATTGTTGTCTAGTGAACTAATTAAAAAGAAAATCGAGGAATTTTGTTCGTTTGGTGAGCCATTGCATGAACGCAAATAACGTTCAGCGTAATCTGTCTTCGTACGTGCCATTTGCCTTTGACGTTTACCACCGCGAAGGGCGTCGTGCTATTGATGATAGCGGCGGCGTTGTCAGGGTTGATAGCGGGGTTGATAACGCTACGCTCGTGGACACACAGTTTCGCGGGCGAGAAATAATGAAATTTGCCGTTGACGAGGCGAATAGTGATTAATGAGCCGCACACAGGTGCAAATGTCGTGTCGCTCGACTGAGGCTGCGCACATGAGGATGTACGCTGTGCTGGAAAAGTTCGACGACCGAATGACTAACAAGAACGGGGAGAAAAAGATTGATCGAAATACAATTCGGAGGAGATAAAAAACTCATGTACAAACTTCGTTTGTGATTTCTTTGACCGATTCGAAGTCGATTTTCCTTTAGCAAAACATTGGAATTTATTCTCTGATATTTTTTTTTATTTTCAACATTATCTTTTGGGAATTAAGTATTACGTTAAAAATAAAGTTAATGAACGAATAAATAATCAAGACAAACGAATAAATTTGCGAATACAATTGTATAATATCAATTGCTCGTAATATAATGCATGAAGAAAGATGTCTTACAGTTCTAAAGGTACTTTCAGTTTATTTTTTAATGTTCACTATACTTTCCAAGTTTTAAAATGTAATTTTTCTTGTTTAAATAATTTTGCGCCTTGTATATTAATAGAACAGAATTTAGTAGTAAGAACACTTGGAATATAAACGGCTTCATTTCATGTTTCAGCTCATATATGCAGACAATGAAGTGGCTTTGGATAATTGTCTTGGTGGCTTTGGCGCTGCCAGCTGCTGTACCACGAAAAATCCACAGAAGCAAGCCCAGTAAATATTGTTTTTATAATTTTATATAAATAATTTTCATACATAGAAAAATTATTTTATATTTGTATTGAAACGATCTTTGTTAAAATTTTGGTGTTGAATTTTTAACATATCCGAGTGTTAATTTAAGTTTAAATATAATGTAACTGTGTTATTTGAATATTTTATGTTAAACTGATATTTAATATTTCTTAGCATTAAAATAACATTTATGAGCATGAAAAAATAATGTAAAAATAATATAATTTTAAAAGATTAGATTCTAAAATAAAAAAATAAAACAAACGTTTATTTAACTTATCATAATACTAATTTTATTAAAATGTTTTCACAATTTGCTTCTAAACTTTGTCAGTAATATATTTTTATTAACTTTTTACATCGTATTATTTACATTAATGTCTAACATTTTCATTTTTTGTATTAAATTAATATAGAAATTTGAACTATTTGGAACACATAAAATGTATTAAATTTAACATAAATGTAACTATATGAGCAGTTATAAGAAAAATATTAATCCTCAAATAAAAATCACATTTATGTGAAGAGAATGGTTTATCTCTTTCAATGAATTACTTTCATTAATTACAATTATCGCGACTTAGCTATATTTGCGCATTCTGAATTCTCTATCTGAGAAACGGAACTTTGTAAGGTAAGCTTTTGTATACAGAATACGAAGAACGTATCACGTAACTGTCTGAAAAAATATTCGATCATAACGTTTCCGTTTTCACCGTTATCCTATCATGGACATTCCTATATGATAGTCCCTGAAAGGATCGGAGAGCTACTTGATATATCACGAGCAGGCGGAAAGTCGATTTTGATCGGGGCAAGAATGCGGAGAATCACTTCACATCGTGATTGAAGAAAACTACTATTGCTTGTTTCACCGCATAACAACGGTAAGCCGATCTCGAAAGATATCTGTGATTGCTCAAAAATATTGCTCTGAACATACAATACTGCTATCTAAAATTGTACGATAAATTCTCGATACTTCTATCTGGATAATAAAAAATGAAAAACATATTCAATTTTTACGGAAACAATAAGACATTTAGATATCATCAAACAATTCAAAAAGGTATCACATGTTAGCAGGAATAGCATCGAAACTTTTCGTTTTTCAACTGGATATACGAGTAATTTCCGAAATGATTGGAAACCTTATGACAAGTCGCGAACAAACAGGAAGTTACAATAAAAAGCACATCATGAATCACACAAATATGAATTTCCGCATCCAGTTACATGGAATCCTCTTTTTTTTCTTTCTTATTCTCATATTTCTTTATATCTTGATTGACATATTTTGTTGGAGAGCAAAATACGTTATTATCTTCACTCTTGCGGCAAGATTTGATCAAGATTTTCTCTTTGCTGCTCTCGCAAAGAGGAAATGAGTAGTCACAGCTGTATTGGACTCAGGCCTTCGTCGGTGGCAGATGTCGGTTATTGAAAGGAAATATTTTCTTTTTGTTTTCAGCACCACGATTGTACGGTGACAGAGTCCCTATCAATTTAATAAGGACCACTAGCAGCAAGATACGGCAAAAGATCGTGGACACCCACAATTACTTTCGCACACAGGTCAAGCCATCTGGTGCCAACATACTCGTCATGGTAAGAATTCCTATATATTTCCATTTAATAAGGAAAGAAATCGATTCCCGTCGATTCCCGTCAATCCCGTTCGTATTTGTCGAAGACGTATTTTGATACTAGTCAATTTAATATATTGAAAGACAGTAATTAATTATTTATTTTAAGTATTAAAAACATTGTTGTTAAATACTTTAATTACAGTTTTTCGATAATAAAAATTTTATTAGATTTGTGAAGCATTAGAATTATATGCACTGGAAATGGGTTATTTTACATATCATGTTTATGAACTTTCAGAATATTTAATCATGCAATAATAACGGTTTGTAGGTTATACCATGCTTTTTTTAATACGAATGTTTTTCGTGTTAAAATCCCGAGTGTATTTTATATGTATAAATATATGTACGTAAAGCGGAAAAAGCTGTTTGTCAGAAATAGATCTATAATGATGTCACTTGATAGTGAATCGCTGCAGAATAGCGATAAACGATTTAAAAAGAGAACTTATACTGAAGCATCTTTTGTAGCGTTAGAAGTATAAACGCAAAGTATTTCAGCCAGACAAGAAATCGATATATTCTATTTCCGTTGATCGACGCCTGTCCGCGTGACTCGGAGCTTCAAAGTAAAATTGGTTTCGCCGGGCGGAAGTAGATGTTACGCGCTTCATCGGAACGTTTACGAGAACTTTCGCCGATCGCGATAACCACCTTTCTGTAAATTTCATCGGCAGTTCATCACGATATTTCAGAATCGTTCGCTTTTTGCCTGTCATCGTTTTCGCGCTACAGCGATACGATCAGTAGTCAATATTGAGAATTTTGATACACTTGTCATCGTGTTTTATCTACTCGCGATGACATACATATTTTTATTATTTCGCGAATAAAACATGGGAACATGAGAATTTTATCAAGATGCAATATAAGATGATTTCGCGATTTTTACAGTGATAATTATCAAATTTTGGATACACACGAAAACGACAGTTTTGCTGAAATATCTAAAAATTTTCTATAGATTTACATATAGATTTGAAAATAATTTTATTGATATCCATCAAAATAATTACGTAGGATATTCAAACTAGTTACTAAAATGTCAAAATTTTTTGCAGCACGGCATTGTCATTAATGCTTAAGTTAAGTATTCTATATAATTATTTTAATGATCCAAAAAACAAAATTATTTTCGATATAGATTTGTATCGACCTAAATTTTAAGATACTTTAACAAAATTGTTTTTTTCCATGTACATTTCACTATTGATTATTTGAAATAAATAAAAAAAGAGAGTAAAAAAAAGATATATAATGCGAACACACTATTTTTCACAGATATATCTATTAAATTTATCTAAAAGGTTCGTTGTATCACTCAAAAAAAGAGTTAAAAGTTTCAGCAAAATCGAAGCCATGAACTTTCATGTACTTTGTGTTTTATTTAAAAAGAAATATTTTACTCTTCTTTTCAAAGTAGTTCAGTTTTAACTTTGTTTAATATAGAGCTTCATAAAAAAAAGATAAATCTTTTATATCAACTTAAATGTACTTTGAGTGATAAAGAGACAGAATCATCTTTATCTCTTCTACATTTTTTAATACAAAGCATAAATAGTATTTAATAGAACATAGAACATTAAATATTTAAAACTGCTGATAATATTAAACATTGTTATGAATCCATTTTAAATAAAGGAATTCTGATGTAAATATATATATATATATATATATATATATTAAATATAATTTTATTATTATAAAATTATTATTAAATTTGAAGTTTTAAAAATTAAATTTTTGATATCAACTTCACTCGACTCTAGGATTTCTTCGCGCAGAATTTGTGAATAATGCGAGCGAGCGGTTTCGCAGCCTGTTCGAATAATAGTAGGGATGCTTGCTTTGAAATTCTATCGATTTTCCCAGATTCTCATCTTTCGATGCGCTTTCGACAATACATTGTCACTTTTCAAAATGGAATCTTTCCAAACTCTTCAGTGCGTATCTCTTTCCTTATAGAAATAGAAATAACTTTTCGACTGCCCTATAATCTTGATATCAATATTATCGGATGATTTCGTATGAATATTGAGTGATATTAAGTATGATACATTTTAATACATTAAATATTTTATGTAATATTTTTAAATAATATAATAATAAATTTTGTTGTTAAATTAAAACAACGTGAATTCTCTTTGTACATACACATACATACCACACACACACACACACACACACACACACACGCGCGCGCGCGCGCGCACGCACGAACAATATAAAATAATAAATATAAAAAGTATTGTTATATATTTATACTTAATACATAAAAATTGCTATTAAACTATTATTGAAATTTGAATTAGAAATGCATTATTGTATCATATTATTATTATTATTATTATTATTATTATTATTATTATTAAGCATTACTATACATAATATATTATTTTGAGGGAAAATATCAACACAAATATTTAAATATTCTAATTTAATTTTAAAAGATACTGACAATTTAAATTTATTTCTATGGGATCTAACCATTTTAAATTATATGATAATCATTTAGAGATCTTTATAGAGTGTTTCTGTATATAGTGTATAAACTGCTACAGCAGCTTCAACATATGAAAGCAAATCAAAAATGTCTAATAACATTTGTCTGATTTCGGAATGGTTTCGAAGTAACAGAATATTGAAGTATAAGGAAATAAGAATCATAGTAAATGATGTTTAATCATTATTTTTGTTCGTCGATTTGAATCTTGCATCTTTTTTTCATAGACAAGATCTTTTATTCATCTCCAAAATGTAAACAAATGCACGTTAAGAATGATTTCCTATGCGAACATTTCTCCATGATTACATTGAATTGGAAGAGGCCAGGACAGTCCCATTAAATGGGAAACGAAAACGACCTCACATCAATCGATTTTTTTCTTTGGAGACGAATGAAAGATCTAATCTACCAGAATGAATTTCAGAATGCAGAACAATTATGGTAACTGATACTTAATGTTGCCGATATTATCCACGAAACTCCAAATATTTGTCATCAAATCCGAAACAATTTGTTAATTCGTGTTACACTGAGAGAAAGAATTTTGTTAATTTAGCAAGCCACTAGTACTTTTAACCGGTGATCGGTAAATATGTGACAACAAATTTTGTTGTTGTGTTTGCTGTTAGTCTGCTATACCAATTAATTAATTAACAGAAGCAAACTACATAGAATCTAACCTATCTTTTGGATAGATTTTAGGCTCGTTTATATAGAATTCGTGGAGTCTTAAGTCTTGGTAGGAAACCGACCAAGCACAGTCAAATATAGGGAGAATATTTGATTAAAATTGATCAATTTCTTATCGATTTGGGATCTTGCAATCGTCTACGACTTTTATATATATATATATATATATATATATATATATATATATATATATATATGATCTTCT
>NW_012130072.1:2390418-2395073 GCF_000143395.1 Atta cephalotes
AACTATTATTTATTTATTAGTATTATTAATTAAAGTAAACGTAACGTAAGGTAAGGAAAACGTAAACGTAATAATAATAATAGTAGTATATATATATATATATATATATATATATATATATATATATATATACATAATATAATATTAATGTCCCTTCCATTAAATATATCTTCTACGAGGTAAGAAATAATTAAAAATTGTAATTTCAAATATATTGTGCGCTACAGAATATTGCACCTGGTACTTAGAATTCAGAACTAACTTTATATAAGCAAGAAAGCAGTCGCCTTAAGATGCATAAATCAAGGAACGTCTCTGATTAAGGAAACCTACTCCTGGACTTAGGTTCTGACTTTCTTAATGTAGGCACGTAGAATGCAATATCGGAGCATCGCGGAGAACTTTTAATTGTTTTTTTATGTAGTTGCAGTTATTGCGACTATAAATGCGATTCAAAAAATTCATTACGGAGAATTAAGGCGCAGTTATAATTTGAGATTGAGCACAGAAAATGTGGAGGAATAAACGGAAATGTAAATATGAGCAATAGCAAAAAAAAGAAGCATAGCATTTTCCTCTGAGAAACTTCTAAGAACGAGGAATTTACCTCTACGAGGCGTACATTATGGCTTTGAAAGCACGATATTTGCATATAACGAGCAATTAAGAAGCCAAAGGAAAGTCAAGAAACTTTTGCCGCGGGTTTACGTATGTACGCAGAAGCGAGAAAACTTTTTGCATTCGTAAATGTAGTCGTATTATACGCATTTAATTAAACTTTAAACTTTTTCTAAAATAAATATAATGTATAGAACTTTTCAATTACAAATCCCTCGATCAATTTGCAGTCATCTTTTTTTAATAAAATATAAAAAATAAATTATATGCATTCTCTAGCACTTCGTTAACATTCAGCTTATTTTTTTTGGAACTATTTACTTATAATAAGAGAATTATTTATTTTATTATTTAGAATTGTTATTTTCTTGAAGTTTAATCTATAAAAGGAACTTTCAAAAAGAAATTTTCGATGTAATTTCAAAACTATTAACATTAGAAATATTTTTTCATATTTAGCGTAACTCCGGTAAATACGCCAGATTGGGATTTATGCCACAGAAGTTAGAAAAAATAGAAGGAGTGGGGATAATTTTCCCACACTACTCTGTTACATGCCTTCATATTATGTTAATATTGTGTTACGATTTCAGTTTCTTCTGTTAATATTAATAAAATTATTATGAGTTGAATTGATTTGTTACTGTGTTAAGTAGCGTCATAATAAATAATTATAATCTACATAAAATGATTACTGTGCAAAAGACTTAGTGGTTATTTCGTAATACATGAGTGTAGAGGAATAGTAAAATATATAACAAAATACAAATACTTTGCTCTTGTATTTCTTGCTTCTTTATTTAGTTTGTTGTCTTGTATATTTCACCTGTTTGGGATATTTTTAATGAGCTAGATTTATGCCCAAAGCATACAAGGTAGATTGAATTCAGTGCACTAAATGCAATAAACGCATTACATGGAATATGTACCTCATAACACTGTCATAATACTTGATAAAATACATGTGGGAAGTTGTAATTATTATTTATTACTTCATATATATATTTATCATTTTTCCTTAATAAAACTTTATAAATGCGTTTTATAAGTTATTGTGTCACTTCACGTGCATATACGTTTATATGCATTATTTGTATGCATTATTTGTAAATTTTTTATGAGCCATTTACAACCCTCCCTCCTTTCCTCCTATGAGTATATATGAGTCATATATCTCATTTCTACGGCCAAAATACAAGGGTTTAAAAAAGTTCATTTTTAATACGAAATATAAATATTTCGGATTTTTAATATTTTTTTCATAATAGTAGACAGTACAAAGTTTTTACTGATATACAATAGTTCGTTTACTTTAAACATAATAAATAATATTTAATAAATTAAATTTTTGGAAAATGCGACATACCGGAGTTACCCTATATATTTTTCTAAAATTAGAAATATTTTTTCATTTCAATTTCTAATATTTGTAGTTAGCAATTTCCGAGACAATCTACAATAAAGCCAGGTACATCTGATAATTCTGGATGTCTTTCTTTGTTTTAGAAATGGCATTCGGGCTTAGCAAAGGCAGCACAGAGGTGGGCCGATCATTGTCTCGGTTTGGTGCATGACAATGCGACCGGTCTGTACCTGGACGGCTTTGGACAGAGTGGACAAAACATATTCATCAGCACGGGTCGTACGCTCTGGTGAGATATTATTAAATCTTGTTTACTTCTAGTTAGCGAGTTTCGCGTTGCAGTTGGTATATTTGTACAGATGTACTCTGTGCATGCACACTAGACTTCCGTGAAAATGCAGTGGTCCATCTGCCATGGATGCACCGTTAATTATCTTGCCACTTCATTATTTACATATCAAAAGATAACTTCTTGAAAAGATACCATCCGGAATGATTAATTTTGTCGTTGGATATGCGACAAGATACTTCAAATTTTACAATTTTATTACTTCGATATGCAATCAAGATAATTTCAAAAGAGTTGATCACGTTCCCAGCTATCGGAAAATTTAGTTTCGCGTTGTGTTGAAAGAGCATATTGTAATTAATTCTTCAGTCAACAAAGTTAGAATTAGATTACGCAGGCAAACAGTTCACGATGGACTATAGCGTAGATTTCGGCATGTACACTAGGGACTTTACAAACATACCGGATGTGAATGATTTACGTTACACGCGGACAAATCGCCATTGCCACAAATCGAGAATCCCTCCCACCGTCCCAACATTCGTCGGAATGTTGTAGGAACTTCCCCATCAGAATGTGGTACATGGAGTACAAGGACTTCAAGTACGGACCCAATACGACGAATGAGATCCTCGAGATCGGCCATTACACGCAGGTGGTGTGGGCGACGACACATCTAGTCGGATGCGGGGTGAGCCATTGCACTGGCGGCAAGGGTCCGCTCGGCAAGGATTTCTATATGTATGTTTGCAACTATGCTCCGAGGTACGTATAATGTTGAACAATTGAAGAACCGTCTGAATAGCGAGTTCAGTTAAGCGGATTGAGTTTCATCATTTTGCATCTCATATAACAGAGAACTTTCGGATGCTTACATTGTGTCCTTCAATTGAAAAAGGAAACACATTTCCGGATATGTTCTTTTTTTTCTTGATCTTGACAGAGGTGATCTTATAATTCATTTTTCATATGAGTTATATTATTTCTCATCATTGGCATCCCTTGTATATAAATTAATAAAAATATTTGCAATATGATTCTCGTAATATGATTTGTTTACATGTTAAAACACAACAAGTTTTTATTTTTTTCCAAATTATATAGAACAATAAAATACATGTATAACATGTTACACACAAATACAGATTACATTGATACAGTAGTAGCGCGGTGTAATTATTTTCACCAGGGTTGCACGCCGTTTGCTGTGACTGTTATGATACACGGTTGTTTCTGCAACAGCAATTGCAATTGGGCCACAGCTAGAACTTAGTTCATTAGCATAGAATTGACGCAATAATTTGCTGAAGGGAAATGCGGATTGAAATGGTTAACCGTAAACTTGGCGAAAGTAGCGTCGTGCGCGGCATCGTCAAAGCAGATCTTAGTTAAATCGACATTTGCTGAATAGGAAAAGGTCAAAGCAGATTGAATCATTAACATAAGAAAAGAGAAAAGTATATAAAAGAAAGAGAGAAAGATTAATAAAAAGAGAAAAGAACTTTATTACATTTCGCAAACAGTTCGTTTTTTGCATAATAATAATAGTTACATTTAAATAAGAACTTTAATCTTGTAATAAATAAATCTATTGAAAATTTAAAAAAAAAAAATTAAACTTTTACATCAATAAAAATTTGCAGACTGATAAAATAGAAGAAAAAAAGTGAATGAAGAATATGTTATTAAGAAAAATATATTAGGAATCAATATGTAACAATAAAATTTGTAAAGCATGTTTATGAAACAGAAGATATTTAATTCAATATTGGAAAATATTTTTACATTTTTTTTTCTGGAGTCAAGTATTAGATACTGCATAAGCAGCTAAAGGAGAATGTTGCTTGAGAAAATGTGCTATCAGTGCTTCTTGAATGAAAAACGATATTATAGGGTGCACCTTAGAATACTTTGAGACTTATAACTATTCACAACGTCTTAAGGAATTCGATAACTCGAAGCCACATATTTTTCAAATGATTGTCGAAGATGTTTTCAGCCACTACATATACGGACTTGATTATACTTATAGCTTAACCTTTTTCATAAAAAACAACCGATGTTGCATTCAAGCTCATGTCACGTAAGCTTTCCCTAGACATGCTGAAATATGTAAATCCTATATTTATACACAGTATGTAAGTGACATAACCCGCTTGGAGGAGAACAGGAGGAACGAGGTAAGCAAGGAAAACAAGGAAAATGGTGACACTGGTGCGGAATATATGCAACGTCAGCGCGAGTTATAGCTCGTTCGTCTTTGTCATGCCCATTGTGGCACTTAGACGGCTCTCTTTGTCACCAGTATGGCACACTTTCTCAGTATACTTATGGTTTCGCTACTATACTGGATGAAATATATAATACATATGTATGTGTATATAA
>NW_012130072.1:2396611-2402655 GCF_000143395.1 Atta cephalotes
ACACACACACACACACACACACACACACACACACACACACACACACACACACGAATATGTATATATAAATTTATATATATATATATATATATATATATAATAAATATATGCAGGATGCTCAATGCAAAATATACGACGAACGATGTATGAATAAGAATTTTCTTGAAGCTTGAGTGAGAGAGAGATATGAATTAGTTAGAAAGGAAAAGTACTACATATTTTGATTAAGAAAAACTGTTTATGACATCGAATAATAGTAAATTAAAAAGTATTAGTAAATTTGTAAAAACATTGATACTTTAAACATAAAATTAATTTAAAATAAAGATGAATATTATATATTCTTCTAAGAATACAAAAACGATTATATTATTGTAGAATAAAATTAAAAATATTGCAATTTTTTATTTTTCTTGTTAATAAAAACTGAAATTGTTTATGTAATTTTTTTTTTATTTATACTTTTACTCTGTAAATAATAATACTATTCAGGAAGAGAGATAATTTGCCTTAATTTAATAATATGTACATTCTTATATAATGTTCTAAAGATTATAAATTGAATAGTAACTTTTATCAACATTTTGTATACAACAATAATTCACTGGAATAGAGAATTGATTATATATCACAGAGAAAGAGAGAAAAAGAAAGAGGGAGGAACTACGTTGCTATCTTTGCATTCCCGAATAAGCTGTCCAAGTGAGTGACAATAAATAAATGATTTTCTCAGCGACATTTCACGCGCGAACGACTCACGCAATTAGAATTCGCTCCGGTCTTCGGTCTTGCAATTTATCGCTCCTGCAAACCGTACAAAAATGCCGGCGACCCAATTCTGAACTAAGGATTCCTACAAATCGTGACGCTATATATTCCTCATATCGATTTCTCGCAATACGCGGATCCGATAAATTTTCCGCGAGATCCGTTCTAATACGATCTGCGACAAGTTCACCGCAGTTTCATATATTCATGTTACGAGATACTAACAGGCAAACGTATACGGTCGTCATATTAGCTTTTCTACCGCAGAGAAACTCGACAAATTAAACTAAACTCAAACGAATTTTCGAAACAAATATAAATTCACTAGAAGAATTTAACAAAATCTAATGGATTTTAAAACTATAGAATATATTTCGTACATCGACCATACTTTGTAATAAGCTTTAGCTAAAATTAATTAAAAATTAGCACATCTATTCATTGTGAAATCAATTTCCATAGAAAAAATTCTAGCATTTTAGAAAAAAAATGGTATTCCATAAAATAATTTTTAAGATCATTTCATATGCCAATTTATACGTCAATCTGTACTTCTTATTAAGCAGCACACATTCTCCAGCAGTGTATTTGACGCCTGACCTATTTTGCGCGAAAAGCGAAGCCGGTGCGGCTGCATAGCCGCCATCAGTGGCCCGAGTCCTGAATAAATAAACCGTGTCAGGTGGTGGTGGGCCACCTTATCCTTCCTTTTATCTTGCCGTTCTTCCACACCGGCTCTATCTCGTAATTAATTTCGTGGATATATACAGCAGCCCGAGCTGGCCGGCCTTTAAAGACGGAAATTCTCGCGGGATCGTTTAAGACGCGCGATTCGTACCGAAAAATACTTTGAATGTAAATTCGGTGGCCCATTTGCAAATTGCTCGACGGTCCTTCTACGGCTTTTCGTTAATGCGCGTGGCTAATGGATTTGGATTAGGATACTGCCTAAAGTATTTTTACACTATTATGCAGACTATCTCAGAAATCGGGTATTTATTTTAAGTTTAAAATACTGGAAATTATTAAAAAACAAACGAGAATATTAATAACAAAGTGTCTATGAACTTTAAATTTAAAAAAAGATATTATTATGTAATAAACAAAATTTCTTTAAAGTGATTATGTGTTTTTCGGTTAATTTGGGATAAAATATAAATTAAGCAAATTACATTAATATAAAATTTTTTTTATAAAAATATAAGCTTATCTTAAAAATATACAAGAGGATACTTGTTGCTATTACGAAATAAGAAATTTAACACTAAAGCAAACTTGATTCTAATTCTTGTATAATTACTGTTTTAATTTTTACACGCGCATGTTAAAATTTTCTCACTCTTATCTAAGGACACACAATTTATTCTTCTCCAACTTGTTGAGTTAATAATAAAAGCGTGTTAAATATTTAAATAACATCTTTTGATGTAATTTTTTATTCCCCTTCCTTCGTATTCAAGCAACTCAAGTATCTCAAACATATATTTGTATATACAGTGATTCTGTATCCGAGCAATATATATTTATATATTGAATGAAATATTAATATAACATGAATCAGAATAAGTTAGAAACAGAAAGCAATAAGAACATTTTGCAAAAATCCAACGTTGCATGGACTAATTTGATGCAATAAGAAAAATAAAATTTTCTGTCGTTACAAGTATCGAAATGAATGCTAAATGCTCGTCGATATTAAATTTATATTCTTGTCGTGCTCGAAATCCAAATTTTTCTTTCTTTTATAGTGGGCCAAAGCAGCTGAAATACGGAAACGTGCTTCGATCTAACGCATATTTAAATCGTAATGAAACATTTAAATTTATTTTTCACGTTTTCATGTCGCTGCGGACTGTTACGATAGATGCTGAGATCGATATTGTTTAATATCATTTAATGCCAGTATGTTCTTGCCTCGCAGCGGGAACTACAAGGGCCGTCTGGGCTTGCCGTACGTGGCCGGAAAGCCATGCAGCATGTGCAAGGATCACTGCACGCAGGACACGCTTTGCACGAACGCCTGCTATCACACCGATCTGTGGTCCAACTGCGCCGAACTGCTTAGGACGTTTGGTTCATGGGTCTGCGAGACGGACACCAAGGAGGGTCGTGAACGCCGAAAGTTCTGTGGCGCCACATGCAATTGCAAGGACAAGATCTACTACCATCATGAAGGGTAGGAGGGCTTGACTTTGGGTCCACCGTGTTGCATGAATAATTTAATCGCTCTGCAAAACTAAACTCAGACCTAGTGGGTGTTACGACGGCTAAGCGGCAGCAGATCGTTTAATGGAGGGTCGTGTTGTTTTATTGATGAGCTCGTTTGTTTAATAATGAGGGAACGCTGAAGGAATGCTCGCGATGTTATGAGCTAATAAGGCATCGAGAAAGGGAGAGGGTGGGAAAAGAGAAAGAGAGGACACACATAGAAAACGGATAACGAGTAAACGGGATAATATGCTAGATGAAGTGATTGTGGGATTTGTGTGCTATCTGAATCTCTGGGGCCTAAATTTCGTGGATTCTAAGGATCCAAAATCTAATAGATCGATAGATTTTGCTCGGCAATTTAACAATTATTGCACATAATCTTTCGATTCCAGAGATTCCAACATATTCTCGTTGTAATATAATCCTTGAATTTTAGAACTCTGAATTTTTATAATTCTCGAATATTCAGGATCCTTTGAAATTTCACAAATTGCCGGTGTAAAACTCGCGTCTGTCTTTTATGATATGCATAAAACTTCATTTTTTATGAAGTTTTACGCGAAGTAATCAATACATTTGCAAAAGATGTCATAATTTTTATAATGTGCTACAACAATACTTAATTTAACATTTAACTTCTTTGTGTATTCGTTTCTTCCAATAATATAAAAATAGTTCAAATAAAGAATCTTAAATAGAAATGGATTAATTTTTCAGATGAATGTATTGTGATATTGACATCGAGATTAAAACATATTATATTTAATGTCTATATTTTACATTGTTAGAGATTGATATAATTTCCTAATTAATATGCACGTACACGTACGTTTGCAGAAGAACAAAGTTCCAGGACTGGGTTTGAAAAGTTTTTATATATATAATATACACTTAAAATTAACTTTTTATCAGTGATTCTTTAATCTGCTTCAATATGTACGTATCCAAAAAAAGATGAAGAGATCAACTTTATATTTTATATTTATTTATAATTATTTTCACATTGCTTATGTTCTTATAAACGTGTATAAAGTAAAGTTTAAAACATAACATTTTATCAATTTAATGTGGTTGCCTGCGTGAATCATATTTTTGGCTTTAAATATTTGTCATATTATAAAATATTCTACATCAAGTTAATTAAATGAATAAACGAGAAACTCATTTAAGCAGAAAACATAATAAGCTTCGAACTTATTACATTTTGTAAATTTAATCGTGAATGTTTCGCATTTCTTCTATTTTTTATCTGAAAAATAACTTTTAAATAAAAAAATTGTAAATAAATCCAGTGGGTAACATATCGAAACTGACAATTATTAGACGATAGACGTACTTCTAATTTTAGCTAACTTGTTAAGAGAAACAATGTAAAAATTAAACTAAGCTTTGAAAAGAATGGTGTGTCGATGTTTCTTGTCGTGATATAACGATGAAACTTCCCTTTATTAGCACAATTAACGATAATGATAACAGTTATTTTTATCTTTAGATTTAACAACAGCGTGTTTACGTGCAGTGCGATATTGGATGAAAGCGAGCCGGAATTGTAAAGTTAACTCTTTACCGCATAATTTCTCTTACAATTAAGAATATATTTCGGATGAGTATAACGCGGTGCATTTAATCTAAAGATATAATCTCTTCTCACGAAACGATTTACAAAGATACATATCGCGCGACAAAAATGCATTATTATTATATCTTCGTAATGATACGTTTATTATGTAAAACGAAAATTATCGGCCAGATCATGAATAAATAAAGATTTATAATAACAAAAATACAAAAAATTTCTATCGAGTAAAAGATAAATTTTTCTAAAAATAAAATATTGCCAATATTTTATATAAATGATATCATTATTGTAAAAAGTAAGATATAATATAGCGCATCGCACGGTTTGTAACTGGTTATAACGGTTAATGAAAAATCATTGTTGTTATTTTTATAGGAAGTGAAAAATCGATATTGTGAAATATATGTCATAATAATGCGGTAAAGAGTTAAGATAAATCGTAAATCATAAAACACATAATCAATGCGTTGAGAAACAACACATGTGATGAATGGCGAGCATGATTGATGATAATGTTAGGTGTTTGATTATCGATAATTAAGAAGTTCGGTAAAGAGATATAACAGTGAATGTAACGGTACAGCTCCAAATAAAATGTTTAAACTGTAATACTTTTTGTCCACTTATAAAATAAATATCCTGTAAATATTACATTTTCCTGCATTTCATCATTTACTTAATCATATTCGAATAGCCATAATCCACCAATAATTGTTTCATTAGCATTTGAATAATTTACAATTGTAATATTGAAATAATAAAATTTATCAATACGTAATAAATGCATAAGCAATCCTTGGCAACGTATAATATCAAGAGAGTTGAGTGCCTCTTTAGTGCCTATAATAAATTAATATTACTGTTAAATTTTGACAAAGCGTAGCCATACTCTCGATTGGGAGAATGAACGCATGTCGGTCGATTATGGCACATTTAATCGATCGTAATATTTATTTGTTGGGAATCGAAGGATTAAACGGAATTATATGGCGAATAAATCGATGAGAGCTGTAAGGGAGGGTGGAGAGAGAAGGAAATTATCCCCTAGGTCAAGAGAAATGTGCAATTCGAGTTAGCGGTGAACCGAATGCATACCTCTTTTTGCTTCAAAGGGCTTAGGAATGCTTTTCAAACTGTGTCTGGGAACCGACAATAATGGTTCCGAACTTCGTCAGACTTTTAAATGAAGAGCACTGCATTGAGATTTTCTTATGTCAAATCGATGTAATTATCGATTTTGATATTAATCTTTTTGCTAAGCATAAATATAAGAATAAGTAATTTTATACATTTCTCATTATTGTTTAGCATTTTAACTCTCGCATTTTAAATACAAGGGGCAAAATGCTAAACAATTAAATATTCAGTTATAGTCTTAATATAATCAAAAATAATTTTATTTTCTAAATATTTAATAAGTATTACCAAACAATTGATTATATTATTATGTTTGTAATATTTATTAAATATTTAGAAAATTAAAATT
>NW_012130072.1:2404064-2407803 GCF_000143395.1 Atta cephalotes
TATCAAAAACTATATTATTGCAAATCTTAAATGTTTCATAACATAAACAGATTTTTGTTTTTCGATTAATTTTAAGCAGATTTCGTTTTAACGAGCTTTATTTAAAATATTTAAAGCTCTGTTGTGTAAAAATTAATAGTATTTTCCAAAACACACAATGGATGACAAAGAAAAGATTTCTAGATATGTAAATATAATTGTCAAATTCGCTATACAAGAACGTTGCAATTATCCGAAATCCTGGCGATGTATTAAACAATGCAATGCAATAGGCTTGTGACATGATTCAGTGTATGTAATTTACAATGGCTGCTAAAGCAGGTGTAGTGAGTTGATTTATGAACGTATTAACTATAGGTACTCGGGGGCGCTATCATTAGTTGATTGATAGCCAGTAATTAAACTATAAAGTAGCTATGAATTCTCAGTTCTAATTACTTAGAAATTTAACGGAATTCCTACGCTGATAGTGATAGGTTAAATATTTTTAAAGTCAAAAATTGATCTATGAGTAAAATTAAATTATGATATCCGTAATATAGCGACGATTATTCTGATATGTCATTTATAAAACAAATCTTGGCTATAAGATATAAAATATATTTGATTTCTTATTACAACGAAACTAATAACAAATTGGACTTTGTTGAATTTTAATAGCAAGAGAATATTCTATGCTTCATTAACAAATAAAGATAATAATATGTTTCACAATACAATATTTCCGATTCCACATTGCATAGCATCATTCAATTACTCAATGTCCAAATATTATACAAACTATATTTTCTTTATATACGTGTTCTCGATGTTTACATACGCAAATGTTTACACCATTGTAAATAATTGATCGAAGTGGAGAACAATTATTTGAAATTTCACGTAATTGCGCTTGGCGTGCCTCGATTTGTTATGTTAATTGAATTCCTTGAGAGAAACTGGAACATTAAATTTTATCGAATACTCGAGTATTAGATCGATAGCCCACACAAGCAATTTTGTTCTTATTTCTGACTGCCGAAAGGAAATGGAAGTGCATTTATCAGAAGCCTGTTTATCGGAAGAATAAAGCGAAATTTTGAAAAAGTGATCCTCAGTTTGGTACATTTATGATGTTGGAATTCATTTATGTTACAAGTTACAAATTTCTAGTTCTCTTATACACATGCAATACATAAAAGAAATATTTGCACACATCCTCTCATTTCGAAATGATTTTATACGCTAAAGAAAAATATTATTATTATAAATGTTTTGTTTCGGAAAACATTGTTTTCATTTGTATACACAATATGTATTACACAATAGACATAAAATAAACGCGTGCCAATATATTTCCTTTTTATATAAAATTATCTCGAAGCAAATGGAGAGAAAACATTCTTTTTATCCATTGTACAATTTCATTCTCGTTTTCATAGATTACTCGATTGAAGTTCTGCAGATCTTTAGATCCACATCATTTTAAATTTATCCATCACTAATAAGACTTACTAACAAAGTCTTGTTTTTATACATTAAGAGAATGTATCTTCGTGTAAGGGTTCGAATTCTTTTTTTTTTTTGTAAAGAAGCAGAGTTTTGGATAATTTATCGAGTGCTATGATTATATACTTCAAAAAACAGCAATATCGGAAAAAGATAAACAAGCTAGTGTAGCTATAGTATAACAGTGTAAGTATTAAGAACTGCAATTGCCTGCAGTATCTATGATCGAGCGGTGACAAGAGTTTTTTGTCGTGAGGCAGTAACGGAGGACATTCGATATTTTCGCCATTTCGTCGACGTAATATCTCGCGCGTCGGTAAACGGAACCGGAAACTAACCGGTGCGGTAGGACGAAGCTGACGTAAGCTTCCGAGTCAGTGCGCTTAGATCATACCGAGTCGCTTTACTCACTCGTATAGATGTACGGCACAAGGTAAGTTTCTCGCAGCTCAGCGGCGGAAACGCGCAGTCAGCGTGAATCTGCTCGGGGCGTAAATCAGCGTTTCATCGACGAGTTCGAAAGCGAAAGCCGCATATCGACATCCGTGTGTAAATTCCGAGTCATTTCGCCCGATCGAGCGGAAAATAATTTTCGGTGAGTCGCGAATGGATCGTGTACATCGCACGAGAAAAAAAAAGAGCTTTCTTGCGCTCTCGTAACTTCGCGATTAGTTATTTCAAGCAGGAAAAGGAAAACGTCTCAGAACTCGATTTTTCAATAAGAGCTACATAAAAATTCTGAATTATGAACGCGTGTTTGGAAAGAAATCGAATAAGTAAAGAGAAATAAAGAGAAATTCAGTTATTTGTTAGACAAAGTTTCTGTAAAATAATAGAAATCTTCACTGTTTATATTCTCAACGAGTTTTTATGCATTAAAAGAACTAATAAGATAATATCATTTTTTGTGTTATTGAAAGTCATGGAATCTTTTCATTTTGACGTGCTCTGCATTATTAAATCTTTAGATTCTAGGATGCGGCAACTCTCGTGATTTACATTTTGTAGTCTCAAACGCTACACGAAAAATTGTTTATGACGTGCAAAGGCTATGGTGGAGCTGAACATGAATTCTCACGAACATATTGATGCCCAGGGAATGAAGAGAATCTGAATCTTTTGAATATAGCAGAAGGAGAGTAGGTTGTTGCGCGATAGTCAACTTGGGAGCGGCGAACTCGTTTCCGGATACGGCAATTCTTCCACAGCGAAAAGGTGCGATAAAAATGCTAAGCGCAGCGAAAAGATGAGATGTAGTCTTCCTCATTCCTCTTTTTTCGATCCGTTGCGTTAGGTGTGCGGTAAAGGAGTGTTATAAATTTGAAGATGTAGATAGCCTGTGGGTCTGCAAAACGTAGAAAAGTTTCTTTGATCCTGCAGACCAAAAAATCGAGATCCAGACTGTTGGATACCAGTTGGAGCAGCTAGATTTTTAACTTTAAATCCTTGCGTGTTAGGTCTTTAAAACTTGCAGCTACTCGGATTCTAAGATGCTTAGCTCTTTCATCTTATTCTCTCTGTATTTTCAGATTTATGTTTTCTATAAATCTTGAGAATATTTTTCATAAATCTAAAGAGAATCCTTTGGTTCTTATATAATTAAATCTCCCCATCTTATGAATTTCTCGTCTAGTTTTCTCTTAACTTTCTACAACTCTTGCGAATCGAATGTTATATGAATAGTGCCTGTCACGGCAAGTTAAAGACGCGCATGACCGCCAATATGTCTGTGCATCGTGGCAATATTTCATAACGATGAAAACTGCCATACAACGACAGTGACGAGCGGCATTGACTGATGTTGCTGGAAAGTCAACACAACGTCTTTGGGTAAAAAGCTCGGCGCTGCTTCGTTTACAGAAGCATGAGGTCGACTTCGTACGAAAGTTCTTCAGGACTCGCGTGACGCGGCAAATTGCAAATTGTCGGAATTCGCCAAAATTGGGTTGGGACCAGCGTTAAGTTGTGAGAAATTTTCTTGACACCTACTTTTTGAACCAGTAGGTATATATTTAGGAATGCGAGTAACGTGGAGAACATTTTACCTCGGTTGTTTAACGAACCTTTTTATCATATTATCGTTCTAACTCTGATTGAACTATGTTATGCAATACATTACTACATCGACTTTATTACAATCGGAAAAAAATATGGTGGAATTTAGAAAATGTGGAATTTAGAAAAATTTTTAATTATTATCAGTATTTAAATTTACGATCTCTTTAATGAATAAATACAATTTTTATATATA
>NW_012130072.1:2407988-2426334 GCF_000143395.1 Atta cephalotes
ATATTATATAATTATACAAAATACGTTTCTTGAGACAATTATAAAATTTTTATATCGTGGCTGAGAAATAATATCTCAGCTATCATTATATTTATAATTATCTGCAATAATTATATTTTCTTTTCATATTAATTTATCCGCATGTCATTCGTTATTATGACTTTCTTATATAGATATTTTCTCGAACTAAATAAAAGGCCAATGAGCTTCTTTTTCTCGGAAGTTTCTTTCTTTTATTCATTAAGTGCCGCTTCGCGTAAATTATCAGAGCTTTTATGGAGCTTTAACGCTTCCACTCGATTTATTCGCTCGTGGCATTTCTTCGAGAAGGCAAATCAGATCGTGTTTAGCAATGGCTATGCTACTATTTGTATCGAGCAAAAACATAGTTCAATTAAGGAAAAATACAGTACATTTTTCGATAGAAGAATTGTATGTGTAAAAAGTTACTTTGTGTTAAAATCACATTATAAAAAATCAATTACAGCTAGCTCTTTCTACTATTAAATAAATTTATTGTTATACTCCAACATATCAAAGAAAAATAATGTAGATATGTATAAAAATATGATATAAAAATATATATAAAAATGAATGTATAAAAATAATGTAGATACATTCTTAAAAAAATTTTTTAAATTAACTTTTTCTAAATAGACGTTTAAAATGGAATTAAAAATTTATTCAATTTTAAAAACTAAGAAAATCCAATAAACTGAATTTTTTTTAAAATTAAATTTTAAACATTTTTTTTAGCTATTATATCCATTTTTTATACGATTTCCTAGATTTAATTATATCTATTTCTTTCGTATTTTTTTCTAATCTTTATTTTGAAATAAATATTTTTTGTTTACTTTTAATGAGACTGTATACGAGAATGTATATTAGATAATTAACAATTTTGTTAATTAATTTTTTCATTTTTCTATTTTCTTTGCATTTATTTTTAATTAACGATCACTGACATAAAATAAACAAAAAATGTATTTCATAATATTAAATAATGTAACAAACATTAATTACAATGATCAATTGCTTTATTGCTTAGATAATATTAAATTCTAAATATCAAATGCCAGATATTCCAAGCCGTGATTTTGTAATATTAGTTAGAGAAATAAAATATATAATAAAATATATTAGGTATAGTAAAAAGAAATCCATTATTTT
Organism: Atta cephalotes; assembly: GCF_000143395.1. Lineage (NCBI taxonomy): Eukaryota > Metazoa > Arthropoda > Insecta > Hymenoptera > Formicidae > Atta > Atta cephalotes. Next base: position 2,409,162 of record NW_012130072.1, read on the forward strand.
TCCATTCAATTTCATTAATGGCAAAAATAATGGATTTCTTTTTATTACACCTAATGTAATAATGCCATAAAAAAAGAAGTGAAATCAAAATAATATTTCAAGTATCTTTATTTACTAAATAATTTTAAATATTTTTATTTATTAAAAGTTCCATAGAACACAGTTCCCCTAGCGGCATCTTGAAAGCATCCTGATATAGATGGCCTTTAAAACAGTATAGCATGGGATAATCTCATAATTATAATATACTATACAAAATACGGATGATATTTGAAATGTATTAAATGTATATAACAATACATTAAAATGAGAGAATGAAATGCAGTATAGCGTGATGAGAGGCGCAGAAATTGGAAAGAAATTTTTTACGCTAACAAGTAGAAAATTGTAGAGATAAAAAAATCGAAAATATGCAACATTCATCGGAGAACATTAAAAATATAAAGAATTTAACAATATATTATTTTATCTACTTTGTAATAACATCGAAAGACAGATAAATAACATTGACAAATTGATAGATAATTTATAGATATATAAATAGATATAAAATAGAAGTAGATGTAAATAAATAGTATACACAAACAGATAAGATGCGGAAAAGGTGCGGAAGAGATGCTGCGAAAAAGTGTAGAATAAATGTGGAAAAGGTGCAAAAGAGTTGCAGAAACATGAGAAAAGATGCAGAGAGATGCAGAAGAAATGCAAAATTAATGCGAGAGAGTTGTAAAAGAGATGTAATAGTGATGTAGGAAAAATGCAGAAAAGGTATATGAAAGATGCGAAAGAGATGCGGAAAATGTGTAGAAGAGGTGCAGTATAAGTACAGAAAAGATGTCGAAAAATGCAGAATAGAATAGAAAAAGTGTAGAAAGTGCAGGAAACATGCAGAGAAAAGGCACAAGAGGACAAGATTTTGCGAAGACGACGACGACAAGACGATGACGTCTGAATGACTAAATGACATAAATCGGGCAGAAAAATAAGTGCACATATTCATACCTACGCATTAAACTTACAGACATGATTATTATTTCATTTTAATTGTAAAATCTATATTCTTCCTCAATGTATGCATTTTTAAAATAATATCAATTTGTTTAAATAAAACAATAATTTTTAATTACATAAACATCCTTCTTCCTATAAAGAATACGCCGCAGCGTTTCTTTCATGACACTGTATCCCTTCGTAATAATATAAAAAAAGATGATTTTAATATATTAAACTTCAAAAATATACTTGACGGAAGATGCTACTGCGTCTCCTGATAATCAAATAATGGAATATTAATAAATTACAATAGCATAAAATTTCATCTGATATTATCCTGTAATGAATTTCATGTAAATCTTAATTAATTATACTATTAATTTAATTTCACATAATCTAAATGCACTGTTAAATTATTGTTAATTATGGAAAATAATGCTAGTTATATTTGTCAAATCATTTTTAATAGCTCGGCATAACAAAATTTATTACAAAATTTTGATATTCAAATAATAAATTATAACAATGAAGATTTTTTTATTGCATTTTCTTACATATTTATTATAAAAATATAAGATTTTACATTTAATAATTATACACATAGCAATATTATTTTTTATTTTACTTGTAGTCTCTTTAGGAAACAATTATTTAATAATAGTGTTAATAAATACTTCATTTATTCCACAGTTTTTCGTTAAATACGTCACATTCATGAAATACAAAAATGTAAAATGACAAGTTATAAGACTTGATATGAAACATATTTTTAATATTAGTTTTTTATTAATTGTATTAATTTTAACAAGCAGCTTGAAATGTCATTAAGGTTTTCTTGATCACTTGGTTATAATTCTATCCTCATTAATTACTGTGATTATCAGGAAAATGTATTGTTACACGATTATGCGGGTTATATATATCTCTAGAGTAACGAGCCGTCAGTGTTTTATCGCAACTGATGTCATTTTATCGAATTTTGAAACTAAATTAATAATTCACGCTAATTAGCAAGAGAAACAGTAATGTGTCGTTCTCATCAATTCCAGATATGTTTACTAATACACTACTTTACAGATACTCTCATTTTCGGCGATCACGCTATTTGAATAATTGATTCATTTATTGTTATTGTTATTTATTAAAATAATAGTTTGATTAACATCTAGATAATAAAAATTAATAAATTTATATAGAATCTACATATATTCTTCAATAATTTTATTAAAAATCATATCTTTTAATAATTTACTTCGCTCTAGAAATATAAAATAAAAATTCAGAATGACTATTTGTTTTTTTTTATACACCGTTACATAATTTTTATCAGGCAGAAAAATCTTGTGTTTTTGTAATCAATATAAAGACAATAAAAATTGTTGTAAAATTTATTATAAAATTTTAATTTTTAAATAATATCTTACAACAAATTGTTTTTATTGCAACTTTTAAACTAACACAAGATTTTCTTCATACTATGCAGTTAGAATTGCGACATATATCGATTGATAATAATAATTTTTAATGTAAAAACAATCAAAAATGAATTTCTTTATTTTCTTTTTCGCCAAAAGAGACAAAATATCTGCTATGAAAAAAAAGAGAGGAAAATTCGTGGAATGCGTACGACCGATTTTTCAAGTGTGTTCTTCTAATCTTTTTTTCACTCGTAAATAAGTGAATTTCTTTTTTTCTATCCTGTCCCTAATTTCTCCCTGATAAAGCTGTTGAACTCTAAATGGAACTGAGAGTGATTAATAAAGTTCCTTTTACGATTTCAGTATAATATATTCCGATTTTTAATATGGAATTAACCGTACCAATTTTAATAAAGAAACGTTTTTTGTTATTAGCATAATTCAACTCGATATGTATTATGCGATAATTGCAAAAGGGTTTAATTTTTTATCTAAAATATAATACATGGAATATAAAAACAAATTTCTTTTATAAATTGTAATTTTACATTAATTATTTAAAAAAATAATAGTAGTGTGAAAAAAATAGTAGTGCGTAAAAAAATTATATCTAAAGGATTTATCTATCAAGCGACGCAGTAGCATCGCGACGCCAAGTGCATAAAAATACAAAACAAGACCACTTGACGTGTGAACGTCATTGTGTATATGTTCGTGCCATTTGCCGTTGCTAAATTCGCAATACTACCACTAACTTTATCTGGAGTTTTGACATCAACAAACTTTAGATTAAAATTACACAGAAAGTAAAACCGCAATAAAAAATCTAAAAACACTTTTATTATATAATGTTATCGATATTTTTCGATTGCGACCAATCCGAATAAAATTGATGCAGCCGACACCGAGATCTGGAGATCGTCCCAAAAAAGGACCATTTCAGATTTTCAGATTTTTTTCAGTACGTGTGACACATACATGTAAATTGTTTTGTCCATTAAGCTAACTTTTATAATGTTTTCATTCAATTATAATAATATTACATTAAAATTAGCAACATAAGTGAACATTAATGCACATACATATGTAACGGGTCACATTTGTGTGAATATATTATCTCAGTATTTCCATTATAAATTAAATATAAAAACAAGATATTTGTACATAAATATAATATATATATATATATATATATATATATATATGTATATAATGATATAATCTGTGACATATAAATATACTCACAAATAATAGATATGATATAAATTATGGAGAAATAATATTGATAATATTTAGACATACATATTATAGATAACGAATTTACAAAATTAGTAAGCAATTATTAACATCTCTTCTTTGTTGAATTATTGTTTTCATGTATTGTGTACATCTGCAGAATTGTATGTAATAACCTTTTTATTAATTTGTAATGCAAATAATTTCCATATTATGAAAACATATTGGTCCTAGAATATTGCGTTTTATTGCGTCCTCCGGGCACATCAAGTTTTTTCTTCATTATATATATAATCTATAGTTGACCATTTTAGTCACTTTCAATCTATATTATGTGTCTTGCGTTATGAAATGCTGATTAATTGCATTTATTTTCCATAAAAAAACGTATCCATTTTTTTATTAAAAGGAATGTAATATTCGACATTTTTTTATGCACCTGGCGTACATTTTTTTTTATTTAAAAAGAAATTTTTTAAGATTTATTCAATTAACAGTTGTGATTCCAGGAAACACAGCGGACTGTTAGTTTAATCATTTTATTTACATTTCTACTTTCGGTCGAGCAATTCTTTATTCCGAAATAAACAACAATAGTATTCAATGCGATTGGTAGGTATGCGTCGTTGCAAGTCGGACTAGGATATAGGGCAACTTTCGAGTTTCTCGCACGTTTTACAGAAAGTGTAACGTAAGGAAATGGAAGAATGAGAGCTAGCATACCAGCTTGTTTATTTGCGTGCAGCAGTTTCTTTCGTTTTATCTGCAACTCTCCTTAGCAGTTTGAGAAAGCAGCTGAAATTGACAACCGGATAACGTTCCGTATTTATATGTTCCTATACATATACTGTGCCTTTTATATGTAATATTAGATAAATAATATGAGTTTCAGATTTTTGTTTGCGCGTGAGGATATTTTATTATTATATGAATGTGGAGTTTATTTATGAGTCGCGGATTTTAAATCTGATTTATATTCTGTTCCGTGAGTACTTTTAGGACAGTCAAAATGCACAGAATGCACAATTAAATGCAAAGAAATAACAGATTCTCAATCTCAGGACAGGTTTTTAAAAAAAAAAAATATGAAAGAGTTGTCAATATTATATTAATAAATACAGAGATCAAATTTGGAATTAAAAAAAAATGTTTAATTTTGAAATAAATAGATGACTAAATTTTCGTATACTGAAGATGTTATATACATTATGTATAAAGACTGTAATGTCAAGGACAGAAGTAATTAAAGTTTCTTTTGATTTTTTAATCTTGTACTTTTAATGAAATAAGATACCAAAGGAAATATGGCTCGACTAGATTAAAACTGCGCAACTAATCGATTTTTCATCTTGTCTTCGCTCATACGAGCCATAGCAACTATGTTTTAGAAAGGTAAGAACGTTGACTTGGTATTTTTAATCTCGAACAAGCTGCGAGGGCAACAACAGTAGCGTGGGCCATCATGCTTGCTGGGATTTGTACAACATTCTACTGGGCATGGACATGAGATTCGCGGGTGGTAGTTACACTATACCGTAAAGTAAAGAGTGGCTTTACGACAGGACGCAAGGGAGAGACGCGGCTCAAGCAATTTGCGGTGGTAGCTAATTACAAAGGTCGTTACGAAAGTACGGAATAATTTCGTTCCCACGCGGATTTTCGTCGAATATTAAATTATTCTTTCGTCGCGCGTCGTTGATTCTCGCGCGTAAAATGAACAGAGTACGTCTGTAATATTCCGTTTAAGGCGCACTTTAAAGTTTATGCTCCCTATGAATGTCGAAATTATTCTCATGGAGGGATTTTAGAATTATAGTTTTTATTATAGCGTCATCATACGCTACCTTCTTTTAAATTTTCATTTATGGTGCTGTCAGATATAGATTTATATATTAGAAATTTGTATTAATAACTTAAAATTCTGTTAATCAGTATCCTTGTTGCCCGAATCTGTTTCATATAAATAAATAGCGTATGTCATTATTATTTAAACGTTATTATATATTATTATATATATTATATATAATATATATTATATATATTATATATAACATCTATTAATAAGTCCAAAAGTTTTTATAGAAACGCCTGATATTGCAGAATGTTTGTGACATTGTCGAGTATTATTTCTAAAAATAATAGTTGAGATCATTCAGCTTCTTTAGGAATACCACGTAAGTACATTTTCCTTCGAAAAACTGACAGCCCGCTACAAAAGAACATTGAAGATGTTTCACCGTTTATCAGCTGGTTGCTAGCTGGAAAATACATACCAAGGCGATACAGATAGTGAAGCGAGGCTGCACGAGGCTCAACGAGCAGAATCGACGAACATTGGCATCATAAATTCACAGACTAACGCAGCTCGACAGCTCGTTAACAGCTAACGCATGGTAAAGCTCGGTTTACACGCAGCCAATAAAGAGGCCAAATCGACTATACGCGAATTATTTGTTTGCTCGTTTTATAACAGGAGAGAGTATGTTTCAATTATCTAACATTGGCCAAATATTAACAGTAAGTAATTACAAAAAGATAAACTTACATTAGCAAAATGAAACTTTAGAGCAAAGGTTTCAAGTTCGCCTGTTTAATATGTAAGGAAATAAGTAAGAGAGAAACGCCTCAAGGCGTTCAAGTTGTAACATATGCCGCGATTATATGAAATCAATCTGAAAGATAATTACTTAGATAAAACGAATTGATTATTATTCTTTCGTAAACTTCTGTTGCAAAAAAAATTATCAACAATATTAACTTACTATTTCTGTGATTTGTTACTTCATTGCGACTTCGTATAATATATGGAAAGAACAATATTACATTAACAATAAAATATCTAATAATTTAGCCAGACACAGATCTAAAAATAATTTGTTAAATTAATAAAATAATTATGTGATATATTATGTGATTATGTGGGATGTTCAAGTTGATTGCTAGAATGTTAAAAATTTTTGCAGCATTGCTCATCATGCTTAAGTTTCCTCTACATAATTATTTTGATAGACCAACAAAATCTTCAGATCTACTAAATTTTAGATACTTCAGCAAAATTATTCCTTCCGTTTAGACTTGATATAATTTATTTTCTTATCCAAAGTTCTTCGTAATCTTAATGTAATCATCTTACGACATTTGTCCAATCTTCAAACTTAATGTTCACATTGTTAATAACCAATTATTACGCATCATATAGATTAAGTACATCATAGATCTCGAGGAATGCGATGCAGATCAAGATAATGATAAACTGAGGATTGTAGTTCAAATGAGACACAGAATCACGAGAATCACGAGAATCACGAGAATCACGAGATCTACGAACATGTCTGTAAAGTACAGAAGTTTTCAATGAAATTCAGACGAATTGGCCGATGATTGCGGTTGATCCCGACGATCGTTCTAACTGTTGCGAGCTCACCGCGCTGTTTCAGCACGTGAATGAAGACAAACAATGCTTTCTCGCGTCATACAATAATTTCCAATTACCGCGAATTAACGACGGTCCATACATTTTACGTTGTCGCACCGGTGCCGTTCGCAAACGCGCGCCTGTTTGCGCGAACTGTGTTTCTAGAACGCGCCGAAATATATCATCCTTGAGTTATAAATGACGGTAATTATATACAGGCCGTTTGGAAGGTCTGTTTATTATTACGATGAAATTAATACAGTTTACGAAGTATACAATATCGATGCGCAGCTGCGACAGCTGCATGGACACTGACGCGGAATTAAGGCAATGCCAGTGCCAGTTATGTTTTTCAAGACAAAAAAATGATCAGATTTAAAAGAGAGTCGGAGAGAATATTCATTGTTTTACGAACTAAAATATTTTGATCTGTTAATCTTTTTAGATATACGTATTATATAAATATAAATATAAATTCAAAACTTGAAATTCTTTTATCTTTAAAAAATAAAAAATTATTCTTGTTTTTTGAACTGTTGCAGATTTTCCGATTAAAGATAACTTCATGCGTTAACGTGCAACCCTTGTTGATATAAAAAGTGCAAATCGCGTGAAACAATCCGCTAAAACGTGAACAATCTCGTCATCCAGTTTGATAAAACTCGAACGTGCGCTTCCAATCAATCTGGCGTTTTTTTTAAAGCAAATAAATTACAATCGCCACTCTCAATCTGTTTCAATCGTGCGAAATTGACGAGCAGTGTACATTTCGATTTGTCATATCCGAGACGTACGATCGATTGTTCCGGTAAACTACGTCAGACTGGCACCCGTGTCGAATAATTCATTGATGCATTACGATGGAGCGTTAAAAATGCAGCGTGTCATGTAACATAAATATCTAACGAGACGATGTACTATATTAGTAAGCGTTTATCGATTTTTTATGCGGCGATAGCGTGTTATAAAGTGCGTGTTAACGATAATAATATAATCATAAAATAATGCTTGTAATGAGCTGGCTTATTTGCAATTTCGTAACATTAGCGTTGATCAGAACAATAAATTATGCTTTAAGCAGCCTCCAATGACAACGTAATCAACGGTTTATTCGTTCGAATTCGTTGCTGTACGTGCGTCTGTGTATTCGCTATATAACGGGTGAACAGTATAAAATCTGCGGCAGTCGGCACAATGCAATTCCCATCACGTCCCGGCTCGCAAATAGTTAATTAACTTAAGGTTAACGATTTATCTGTTCTATGCGTATAACAATCATGACAAAGACGCGTGCTGGAAATACACGGCGAATGAAGGGAAAGAATACAGTTATGCTTTTTTTTTAAGAAATGAAATTTTACACATCATAAGTCTTCGCGAAGAGTATTCGAAGGAAAATTGAATTCAAGAATCCTAAAGTTCAAGGATCTTAAAATCACGAAGGCTTCAGTATAAAATATCTTAAATGTCTGGTAATATCGGAAAATTCAAAGATCTCGAAAAAAGGCAGTCAAAATCTGTGCATTTTCTCTAACAATAAAAAAAAGGCGGTTTCGCTTGTTTTATACATTTAATTTTATTTTAACAATAAGTAGCAAAAATGTATAAGTAATAATATCTTTTTATCCAGTCTGTTGATTAAATGCATTTTAACTTGGATTAGCATATTTCCTGGCTAAATCAAACTATGCTTTCAATTTAAAATCTGAGTTAAAATTTTATTCAATAAAAATGAATTCCCGTCTGTACTTTTCATCACTTGATCGACTCGCATCTTTTTTTATATTATTAATTATCACTATCGCGAGTTTTATATAGAAAAAAAATACACGTTGGAAAAAAATTTCTAGTTAGTAGGAATATCTAATTGAGAATTGTTTAAATTCAATCTTTTTTATGAAAAACAATTTTAAATAATATAAAATAATGTATAAAAAATTAATTAAAATAAAATTGTTTTTTAATTTACTAAAATATATATTGTATTAACATTATACGTTTTTTGCAAGTATCATTTTTACAAACATTTCATTTTTTTCACATGTATCTTTGTTTTTTTGAAAAAAAATCTAAAAACACAGAAACCTAAATGAAATGTCCAAGCATTCAATAACGGTTCACGGATTGTTCACGCTATAAACAATCTTGTGTAAGTTCGATCGAATATTTCGTGACGTTTCATCTCCAAAAATCTTTTACGCGACTGTGACAGCGACGGGCAACGCCTGTTAATGAATGCGCTGTTAATGAACAACAGTGCATTGTGTATTGTACGCACGATAACCGGGATTAATCGCGAGCTCTAGTAATATCCGGTTTGATGGACTTACACCTAACCGTGGAACGCGAAGTCTCGCCGCGGATTTTAGCGCTCTACCTCTTAATTCGTTAAAACATGACCGAGCAAACCAGCTGACGAAGTACTCGTAAACCAAGAACAACCTGCGCTCGACGTCAGACTGAATTTAAAATGAGAATCTCGTACCGCCGTGCCGGTAGCTTGCTTTACTACGTTTTGCAATTTCGAAAGCGTCCATCGTTTTCTTATCCTTCTCTTTCTCTCGTATCTTATACATTTAGAATTTTCTTTTACTATAACGTGAAAGAAAGTGTCTCTACTTCATCAGAACTCCATCAATCATTTGCACAAGCTTTAACTGATTTGATATCGCTCCAGAGACAAAACTTACGTAAGAAGTAGCTAAAGGATATGAAGTTCGAATTTGTCTCTCTTACTTAAATTTCTTCTAAAAGATTAATAAAAGATTGACAGATCTCTCAAATTTAAGAAACAATAACAAAAAAATTAAAATTCTTCCTTCTTCTGGAACGAAAATATAAAAAATATATTCTTAACTTTTCATTCGTGTGCATAATTATTTGAATTAATATAATTGATGTAAAAGATTAATTATAATAACTGATATAAAAAAATTAAATTTTTTTTCAAAAAGAAATATTTGCTCGATTATATTTATCGTTATTTATATTAATTTTGCATAAAAATTCTTTAATTGTATTATGTATAATACAATTCTACTATCGATCATGTGAATTCTTTCGTCTTATATCGATGATGTCATTCAGCAATTGTTATTTGCTCGTAAATCTCAAGGAAATAACTGTCTCAAGGAAGCTGTCTCCGAATCGACATTTACTATCTATCTATCCATCTTTCCATTTCTTTCCTTTTCTTTTCGCTCTCTTTCAAATCAAATATACTTACCTCCTCTTTCTCGCTCTTGTCTTAGCTATCTTTCACGATTTTATTAAGACCCGCGCCATTCTCTTATGAAAGTGCCGCCGTTATCAGATTAATTGTTCAGCCTCAGCACGTCGGCGCGATTTGTTCGGCTCATTTCCGCCTCACGTGTCAACAAGCAAAGGGAATTTCAATCGTAGGAATCCATTTGTAAGAATAATAATGGGAATATAATTTGAACAGATGGGATTTGTACAATCAAAGATAAACAATATTTATTTACATGTTTTGATATATAATAATTATCGTAGTTATGTAAAGAATTTAATAATTATTTCTAACATTTATTTAATCGCAATCATATCACGCAAAAACATGTTGTTTTTATGTAAAAATGTTATTTGTCGTAAATGTATCTATGATAATTCTATCTATGTAATTACCACCGACAAAGTTAGCAATGATTTTTCAAGATCAATTCAAATTTACACATAAGACACAAAAGTTACTTCCGTAGCAATCGTGAAACGAATGTTCATAAGCGAAGAGTGAATGAATACGAGTACGAATGAGAACAAGAATCGAGACACAATGAGAAGAACAGAAGTTGCTTCTTTTGGACAGACAACTGAAGCACAGTCACGAGTACGAAGAATATAAGAATGGAAAAAGGTTCTTGAAGGTAGAACATTTGGTTGTCTTCAAGAGAGGACGTTAGAAACGTTTCTCACCGGAATGTCTAGTTGCTATTCGCGCAAGAAAAGGTCGGATGTAATCGTACGAGAAGAAACCAACTATGTAAAATGGAGCAAAGTCCATTCTTGCTCTTATATTACTTAAGTAAATAAAGTAGAATAACCTAAAACAATCACCGCTACCTTTTCTTTCTTTCGCAATGTCTTTTAATAACCTCTTTAATTAAAAATTTATCAAGTGTGTATTTAAAGTTTGTATATTCCAATATTCTAAAATATTTAATCGACTATTTTTATAATATTATATCAAATTTTCATAGATTTTTAATACTTTTTATTAAATATTTAATTTCTTTAATAGAAATCAGAATGAAATGTTTGTTTTTATACGAATCAAGAAAAATTCAAAGCAATTTATTCATTCTATTTATTTTTAAATCTATGGGATTGCGAGCTCGATAACGCGAGTGGATTAATCAGATAGTCTAAAAAATTATGTTGCAATAATCCAGAAATATTGGAAACGATATGGCACGTTTATGATTGTTACATTTAATTTACTCGCGTATACCGTTGTAATTGCGAAAACACGAGCGAAAAACAGAGGTGTATATAACGCGTGCTCTTAAAACGAGAGAATTTAATTTTGCCTCGTGTTGGACAATGTAGCGAGAAAGAAATTAGTTTCCAAGTTTTTTTTACCTCTTTGTTCACGGGAAAAACACGCTCATATATTAATAACAACGTGCACGTGTAGTAGGCTCAACATAATTATTTCTTCTTCGTATAACAGCTATCTGCAAAACGATTTTATGCGCGTATACGAAATAATCTCTTTCGCCGTTGCATAATGTTGCCGTACCACTGATATTACTGCACAACTACTACAGCAATAGAAATCAGTATACAAATATCTTTGATATTCTGCTAATGAAATCTTTTCTTCTCCCTTTTAATATGGAATGCAATATAACAGAATTATTTAATGAGAAAATTATACTTATTTAGAAAATATTGTTTTTTTATGACTAAATTATTCATGTTTAATGTTTCCATTATTTACAATGCATGTTATTATACGATTGATATTATTGCGCGAAAAATATGAAATATAAAGTAACAACTAGCGTGTATATATCGCAGCATTTAATTTCTATGTAGTTTAAATATTTTATATGTGTAACTGTAAAATGCAAATCTCTTTTAAAATACCGCAACCGTTTTACTACAAATGGCCTTTAATGGATAACATTTTTACGTTCTACTTCACTGTTGAAATATTTTTTACTAACAGAATATAAATTTTGTTTCGCACAATTTTTGCAAATAAACATCGACATCTTTAATGTCCATATCTTAACAAATGTAATAACGGTTGATTGCGCTTTGTAATCTTGCACTTGAGATTTCCGCAAGGGAAATCGTAATTCATAAACATCAATGTAATTTTTGCTATTTCTCTCATTTGAATGTGTATTTTATCATTTGGGACAAATTGTTGATGTAATTTACCAAAATTATAAGAAAGTATTGCAAAAATCGTTGTAATTTTGATAAATAATATTTAAAAATATAGAAATAAAAATAAAAGTTAATTATTCTAATAATAAAATAAAGAGTCAATTATTAAAAAATTTTAAACATTATTATTAATGGATGTTTTAAAGTCTCAAAAATTAAGACATCTAAAAATTAAATGTAAAAAATCATATTCGAAGATCCAAATATCCAATTAAAATTTTCAATTTGTTTAAAAATATATTTAACAGAAGTAACAATATCTAATATTCATATAATAATATACAATAAATATTATTTTTAAAAGTAAAATAAAGTCAACAAACAGATAAAGATTTTAAAAAAAGGAACAAAACACACACACACAAATAAAAATTTAAAAGAAAGGCGTGCGATAAAGATAAGAAACAGAATAATAATCTATTCGTAAAGACTTTTTTCAAATAAAAGTCGACAGTTACCATAATCTAATGGAAAAAACACAGGTAAATGATAAGCGGGATAAAAAAAATTGGAATCGCAAAACGCGCGCGGTAGAATTAGAGCTAGAATAAGATTTGCTATATAGTAGAGAACAGACAGTCGTCCTTTTTAGAAGCACTAGCGAAGGGCTGTAGCGCGAGTGCGGAAATACAAGGAGAAAAGTGCAGGAACTAAGACGCTGCGTTTCCGAAGCTAAGCTTTGCCTCGTAAATTCAAGTAAGAGCTTCAAACAAGTTTCCACAATAACGGTTACAAGATTGAAAGGCTATGTTTTTTCACTTCTATTTTTTTTTTGCTTTTCCTTGAGCTATGCAAATTATTTAAATTGTAATAATATAATGTGACATTGTACATTATACTTTACATTATATTATTATATATCGTGTACGTAAACGTTCTATTTTTATATATAATATTTGTCTTTTTGTAAATGCTTAATTCCATATTTATTACAATATATACATATACTGAGAATCCTTCTCAAATCTCACTTTTGTGAGATTTTAAACTTTTGATTTTTTAAATAATAACATATTTGTATTTCTGAACGTCTGTCTTTAAATATCTAGAGCAGAATCCCCTCGACGTTGCTCGAATTTTCAACTAAACTCTTCGCTTCTACATTTTCTTTACATTAGACCTATCCTTTTATATTAATCCTATCTGCTTTCACTTTTTTAATTTAATCTATTTTTTTTATAAATATCGCAGTCAATGATTACCGAGCTTTTCATTTTTCGCAGAAAACGCGCACCAGAAGATTTTCGCGTTATTTTACCAGTCGTGTTACAACGTTTGCTATATTTTCGATGATGCATCTTCCTAACTACGTTTCATACACGAAATCATGCTCTGTCGTTTAGTTTAAGTGCTCGTAAAATAACATACTACTCTTTTATGGTCGACCCATCTGTAGTCTTCCAATATTCCACGTGGAGCATCCTCTCGTCCTATGACTTCCTTCGATTCGCGCTTTCGCGTTACTCTTGGCTTCCCATCTCTTACTATCTGCAGTGCAAACTCAAGCAGCATAAATGCCACCGCTGACAGCCTGTAATGCGACGATACAACGTGCGAATAAAGGAGAATACCGACGTATATCACAGACACGATGCACAGAATCAGTAGTACATCTGCGAATGAAAGTTCGCTAAGTTATGCTTCGCGTATATGAAACTAGTAAATTATTTGCAATGTAATTTTAATATTAATAGTTTCATTTATAATTTATATATAATGTGATATTAAATTTAAATAATTTTATGCACTAACAAGACTTCATTATAAAATGTTGTCAATTAAATAGATATATTTTGTAATTTACTTTGAATATATACGAGGTCTGTCCCAAAAAGAGTTCGACTTCTGTGTATATTTTTATCTTTGAACATCCTCTCCATTGTGGAAAATAGGTATTCAGTATTTAGAGGAAGACTTTGATAAGATACCCCCAAGCAGCATGATCCAATAATTGTTCAATCGGCAACGATATGTAGTTGTGTGAGCATTGCATTTCACCTGATTCAGACTTTTCAACTTAGAAAATAACCAGAAGTTCCACGAGGCTATATCTGGACTGAGGGTTAGCGAAGTTGAATAATGCCATGTTTAGTAAAAGAATCAGGTGAGATGAATGAGCAGGTGTGTACTATAAATGAGTAACGCGATGCTTTTTCGATTTCGACACGTGATTATGTACCGTTGCCGACTGAACAGCTGTTGGAATGTGTCGCTTAGTGAAGGTATTTCTCAAGGTCTTCTCTAAATACTGAATGTCTTTCTATTATATAATAGAAATAAAGGTAGAGATAGAGAGAGAGAGAGAGAGAGAGAATGTCCAAGGACAAAAATATATGTACAGGTCGAATACTTTTGGGATCATTCATAGATACTTTACAGATCTCGTAAAATTTACCTACAATATTTTAAGAATAAAATATCACATTTCGTTATTGAATTGAAAAAATTAAAATATATAGAAATTTTACAACTTTGGCTTGCATATGAAAACGATTTTATTACAGTATATAAAAATTAGGCTAGATATAGATATGAAAATAAATAATGTTGGGCTATTTAAATAATTGTATTGGACACTTAAGCAGATTGCTAGAAACTGTTCAAACTTTTGATAAAACTTCTTGTAAGATTATCTGTTGAATGTTTAAGCATTTTACATAATAATTTTAATGGTTCAATTTATTTTCATATCTGGACTTCAGTGAAATCGTTCTTTACAAGTATCACTCGTAATTTATCATTTCACTTTGACTTTACTTCGGTTCAAATATTATTCATGATATTTGATCTTATTTTGATATTTTTAGAAATATGATTCACATGTGACCGTTTGAAAAAATTCTACTTTTCCATATTTCTATCTGTTGTCATATATTTTTATTTTCCTTTACATTATTCTTATTTTATGTTATCTTTGAAACAGTATTTCGTTATAAAGTTATGAAAATGTTATCCTTCACAAAGATAAATCTAGAAGTAACATAATATAAAACTCAAGACTAGCATTTCTATAACAAGAAATGAAAGCAACTACAATAAACTTTTCCTTTACATGGTTAATATTCGCGGATCGCAATGCTGCGTTGTAGAATCTCTTGTCAATAGCCATTAGCTCGCATGTTTGCCAATGTATTATAGTAATCGCGGATCGATATAAGTTACCACGACCTGTTAGTATACGCAAGTAGCGAATATAGTGTTCGGGTTCAGGTTGAAATCGAAGTTCTCTCGCATTAATACGTCTTGGTCAGGCTTTAGGAACTCTCTCGCGGGATCTACGAAGCTTCATTACCAGCACTAAGTTTCCACCAGGCGTCTTTCGAAATCCGAAATGGCATTAGCCAACTTGCCATTACTGCATCAAATCTCTTCGAAATATTGCACAAACTCGAAAGCAGAGATGCATCCCATATATAGGTTACATTTGAATAAAGTGCATCTGGTTGTTTTAATGAATGAAAATTAATATCTTTAATTCTCCGTTAAAAAATTAAAAAAAATTTATTTTTTATTATATTTTCATCCGATATTCATAAAAATATGGGTAATTATTATCAAATTAATTTTTTGAAAATATAATATTTTAACGTGATAGTCTAAAAAGCTGATTAATAAACGTATTTTACGAAATTCAAACAAATTAAAAAAAATTAATTTTTGATTTTTATAGTATTACAACAAAAATCAAATTTATACTATATACTATATCTATATGTAAAATTACTCTCTCTCTCTCTCTCTCTCTCTCTCTCTCTCTCTCAAACATTATTTTTAAAAATCTTGGAACATCAGAGATCGAAATGCGGAATAAATATACTAAAGAAATATCACATTTAAGAGTATCACGTATGTATATAGTCATTAAAAATTAAATTATCTGATAGATGGTACAGAGATTAGATCGTATACGGGTGCAAGAGATGCTCACGAGATTGCACCGACGAGATTAACGGAGAACATGGCAAGAACAGCTCGGCAAGTGAATCTGAGTTGTGTTTCCCTCGCGGCCTCGGCGGCCCTTTTTTCCGTGATTTTATAGCGCACGACGGCGAATGCTCAACGACAGTTTCTCCCGCGTGAATACATACATATACCTGGGCAAGCTCGTTGCAATGCCGCAGATGCACTCGAGTTTTATCGATGCACATGACAGTCCCTTTCGAGCGGCAAATAAGATCGCGGATTTAAGTACATCAATGCGCCTCGCTATAGCAAAACGAGATTATACCGAGTGTGCACTGATGGTTCGCGTCAATTTACATTTTAACAATAAACAGCCGAGATCTCTCTAGCAACGACATGGTAACAGATGCGTTAAAAATATAATTTCAATGCATCATATTCGAGCACACGGCCGGTTAGCATTGCGTCAATGAACTTTCTATACGAATTTTTCACGCTGAAGTTTACAATGAGTGTATGTTTTTTTGACCATGTACGTCTCTGAACTCTGGCACCGGTTGCGGATAAATTTACATGACTACAGAAATAAATGTTGATGAATATGTTCTATTTTTTACTGTGAAAGATTCGTAGGAAAATTAAATAAAGAAAGATTATGTAGAATATCCATTTTAAAAAGAAGAATTATCGTAATAGTGTCAAGTTTAGCATCATTTGAAAGAGGAATCGTATAGTTCTATATGTATGTGTATATATTAGGTGTACAACTTTGCTTCCGCCGTTTTTTTCC
>NW_012130072.1:2427973-2472420 GCF_000143395.1 Atta cephalotes
CTCTCTCTCTCTCTCTCTCTCTCTCTCTTTCGAAAATGTATTATGAACTGTATTAAATTTCCGAAACGTTTTTGAATTCTTGAATTCTTATATAGGAGGAGGAAGCAACATAAATTTTTTTGATTTTATATTTCTAGATCGTAACACTCTTAACTTTATCTCAAAACTTTCGGAATATCAAAATCTAGAACCGTAGACTTTTTACAGATTTTATCTGTCATATCAAAAAATTTTCAACTCCTTGAATGTATCTTCTATCAATTAAATCATTTAAATCTTTATATTGCTTGATAAAAACAAGATTCATTATTCTACAACATGCTATTTGACTGTTATATGTATTTTCATATTGTCTAATTAAAAATATGTTGACTACTAAATATGTATTCCATTTCCAAATCTCTCCATCGCACGATACTCATCTTCACAGAGTTTCACTCTGTTGAAATTTTCCTCGCATTGCACCCTCCAAAAAGCCGAGTACAGAAAACTTTCGAGAAACGCCGCGGACTCCATTCCGACATTTCTCTCTTTACTCCGCAGTGGGATTTTTCCTCTTCCTCTCCATACCTACTATATCCCGCAGATTTACGAGCAACGCGAGCACGTACTTCACGAGCCGTAATTTGAAAAAAAAATTCGCTCTCGCGGTCGGTGGTTGCACCGTGGTTTACAATGACGGTAAAAAATGGATTATATCGCACTTAAGTTTTGTTACCTCACTCGCGAATTTTTACCCATTTCGTTCTCTACGAAGTACTAGTTGAATGTAACCAAATATCGATAGTTCCCCAATCTTATCGCCATTCTACATGGCGCAATTGTTTTCCGGTTTGTAAATCGTTTAGTGTGTTGTATATCTCGATGTGTCCAATTTGCAGTATTCGAGAAGCTTCCCAGAAATAAAATCTTTGAATCAAGTGTAATCATACTTTTTTTAACTCATTCAATACCAAGAAAAATTGTAAGACTATCCTAACGACTCTCTTCGAATTTTAATCTAGATTAGAAGTTTAATTAGAAATTGATAAATTCTTCATACCAAATAAAATTAGAATGAAATAAAAAATAGTTTAATAAAAAATAAATAGGTTAATAAAATACCCTTTCTAAAATTTTATATAAATGAAAGGATTAAATAATTCAAGAATTTAACAAAAATATAAAAATCAATTCAAAAATATATAAATCGCCGATATTAACTTATATCCAAAGATTATAGTGATCAATCATTAAGTATATAGATAAATTGAAGAATAATAAAATGACATTGTTTCATTATTGATTATGCGGCCATTCGATACTCTTGTTCTCTACTCAGCTATATCTTTCGAGATTGGTTCTATCAAAGGATCGATGAGTTGGAACGAAGGAAGGAAATTAGCTGATATTTCAATCACAGGATAAGTTTCTACTGCTATATTAGCTCTTCAATACAATCTACATTTGTTCTAATAAGAACTATCTTAAATCCGATAAATTAAAAATAAAGTTTGATAACTTATCTGTTTAGTTCTTCAAATATCTTCAACAGATTTATACAGTCGTGTATCGAAAATTTTCAAAATTATATATAATATTCTCAAAAATATGTGTAATACTATATCTTTATCGACAGAACAACTGAAAATAGTAATATTATCAATGTGATACATTTGATAGCCATTAAATGTAAATAATACCTACTAATAAATATCATAAATGTTATAAAATACAATATATACACATTAATATTCTCAAATATCATGAAAAATTATTAAAAAATAAAATAAAAATTTATTTTATAATAAAATCCAAATTAACATATTATCTATATTTCAAAATAAATAATAAATAAATAATTTTTTAATTTTTAAAAGTTAATATTGTATTGTTAATATATAAATATCAATATATCTTCAATAAGAAATTACATACATAGTATGATCTTGTTTTTTCGATAAATATATACTTAATAAATTTTTAATTAAAGAGGAGATTTAAAAAGACTCGTTATCTTTCGAGGTCATTATTAACAAGTCTTCATCTCTGAAATTCTACTCGCGTACTTCACTAAGGAGAACGCCATTTTCTCATCTCTGCTATATAAACATCGCTGACCCTTCTCAATCTTCCGAAAACAACGTTGACCCTCAGTCGAGTACAATGAAACAACCCTCACGTATGGTATGCTCTTATATTTTCCTGCATTTCGGTGCCCGAGGCCAGCCTGATTAAAGTATCTAAGAATCTAAGATAATAATTCTGTTTCAACTTCAAAGTATTAAGTATTCAGGAAATCATTTATGGAAAAATTTTCTCAAAGAAACACTCACAACATTAAGTGTACCAAACATATTGTAAACAGCTATATTGCAAACGGAAGGAGAATTATAAATATAGATTTCCGAAGATCAATAAACCAAGAAAGTAATATATGCAACAATACTATAACGTGACATTTAGATGATCCATAATTAGTAAATTTTATAATCCGAAAATTTTCAAGGAATTCATAATGCTTAAAGCATAATTAGAATATTTCATTGCTCGTAAAAGCGAACTTTCGGTAAACTAATGAAAAATATAGTTTTAAAAAATTCATGATTTTTTTATCATCCTGTATTTAAAGTGTATTAAAATTAGTAATTGTTGGAACTTTTCAAATTATATACATATATTGACAGATTCCGAATAGTACTAACAGGATCTGTAATTAAAAATGGGAATATTTATCTTTTTCTTGTACTACTCGAGAAGGAAGGTATTACAACCATAACTCTGTTTAAAAATAATTATAGAGTATAGATCTCTATTAGTATTAACGAGAAATATCGCTGAAATCATTACGATAAATTATCAGCACACATTCTACAAGTGTCACACTGTCTTTTATATAGAGTACAAGTAATGAACAACAATGCTTCTAATACTTAAAACAAGTAATTAGTTACTGTCTTTCAATATTAGTCAATATTTCTGTAATAAATAAATATATATATATATATATATGTATAACACTAATTGAATAATTTACTAATTGATAATATTCAATAATAAGAAAAATATACTAAATATAATAAATGTGTCCTTAATATCTAAAATTCTTTCAAAATAAATAGTCAAAATAATATCGTAACTATTATGTTTCTTCTGTGAATTATATTTGAAATTCAAGAGAACTATCGAGTGTCATGTCTTAAAATAGTCTGATAGGATAAGATGGCATTGCATGACGTTACCTTAAAATGGGGCAAACTGCAGATCCTTTCAGTTCCTTCTCAATAACATAGAATGTACAGTCATCAACAGCCTCTTGTGCTATCTCAAATATCCTAAGAATGTCGACAGCGTACAGCGTGATACCTCTGTATTGCATCTAACGCGAAACTAGCACGAGAAATGAAATACTATGTGAAACCATTTCTCCTTCTAATATTTTCCTTATTTTTATTAAAAATTTTATATTTGAGGAAATACTAAATAATTATGCACCTTTCTAAATATCAAAAAAATACAAAAAGAATTATGTATAGATTAATAACTCTTATAAGAAGCTTCACATTTTTAGAAGCGATATATTATTATTGTATATGTATTTCTTCTCTGTATTTCTTCTTTTCATCTTTCAATATTTATCTATTAACATCTGCTACTATGAAATTATTTTGCTTTGCCATTCATAATTCCATTCTAGTCTTTAAACAAAAAAAAAAAAGATTCCAGATCATCGTAGATATTGTCACTCATTCTCTCTTCTTTTTTTCATTTATTCTCTCTTCCTCCTTTCTCAGAATAATAAAAACTCGCGAATACTGCTGAGTTCTGCAATTTCACGAACCAGCGCTCGTCGTTTGCTTTAATGTTCAAACGGAGAAAACTTTGTGTCATCGCATATCGATAGGCACATTTTACGACAGTCTGATCCATGCCATATTTTTACAGATTTTCCTCTTGATTCTTCATGTAGATTATTCTTTTTATAACTATACGTCGCAACGTTTCCCATATCACAACATGTCATAAAATTGATAGTTAAAGAAAGATCATTTCCTCCTGGCAAATAGCCTCTAAATATTTCATTTTAACATGAATCAGCTTTTTTTTCAGATTTGATAATTTTTAAGATTATGATTAAAAACACATTTGGTAGTTTTGAAACTACCAAATGTATATTTATATAAATCTATTAATTATATAAATCTATTAATTACTCGCTGTATATATGCTAACGATTATATTATTGATAAAATATAATAATAGTCAAATAATTTAGTCCATTTAATGATAAACACAGAACTTCAATACATATTGATGTATTAACTTCAATACATATTGATGTATTAACTTCAATACAGGTTTTTCTAAATATACTCTATGACCCAAAATTATATTAAGTGCATTTTTTATCACAATCTAAAAATAAAAGTTAAATTTGATATATGTATTTGTATATATGTATATATAAACAACCTCTTTTTTAAAAAATTTTCTTCTATCACCGATAGAAAGCTAAAATTTTTCAAAAAATCAATATTCTCATTTTTTTTTCAAGCATTAAGAACTGTATTGCTTGTGCCAATCCCGAAATAAAATGGGCATGTAGAATTGAAAAGGATTTTGCGGCTTTTGCTACTTCCAGGCGAATTACTTCTCAAGATTTTTAAGCCCTTTGCACGCCATAGAATGGATACATAAGCGAGGATCATCGCTATGAATATGTCCATACATCGGAATGTAAATAAGCGAAAAGCTCTGCTCGATCCGCTTTGCAATATGTTGGAAAGCTCGTACTGCTTGCACTGAGAACTTTTTCGCAAACAATCTAGAGCGACACTCTAACGACCGATTGTTTTACTAGCAATTAGCGACATATATATATACATAGATAAGCTTAGAAGTCCACAAAATCACACTTGTTACGAACTGCAGAATTTCGAAGTAGTAAATTTTGTATGTTTTCTTGACCTAAACCATCACTTCATACATTCGTGTGTAAACCGGAAAAATTTAGAAAAAGAAGCATAAAATAAAGCAATGTAAAATCAATAAAACTAAATGTATAAATAAACATTAAAATAAATATTATCACGCTAATCGTTTTTTACTATATCCGTTTTATAAATGAAACGGATTTTAGCCATAATTTTTCTTTACTCTTCCTTAATTAATTCCTCTAATAATTAGAATACTCCATAAAAAGTCCGCACAGAAAAATACGACCAAGGAAAATACGACCGTCCATTACACGCGTAAGACCTTTCAGTTTTTTGTCCGCTTTCTTTCTTTCCATTCGACCCCTTTTTTTCTTTCTAACAAGACATTTGAGAATGAATAGTGAGGTCAATGACGTAATTACGAGATTGAAAAGGCTACAAGATCCCTCATCAATGTGTTTCTTACATCTGATTTGTAGTATCCGTAACGACTGTCAGATCTAAAAATATAAACATATTTTTATATAAATTCGAGATATTTTAATTAATATTTAATTTAAAAATAGATAGAAATAGAGAGAGAGAGAGAGAGAGAGAGAGAGAGAGAGAGAAAATTTTTGCATCAAGATGTGAAAGATTTTAACAATGTCTATATATGAAATCAGTAATTCTTTGTGTAATTCTTTGTGTTGTGCTTCAGCCAAACAACTCTTCAATAGAAATTTTTCGCACGGAAACTTATTGAAAAGTGGTCGCAACAGAGAAATTATTCGACCGGAAGGTCTACAGAATTCGATTCGATGGGCGATGATCTTCTTAACTGGCCGTTTCACAACGTGAGAAAGTCGCAGAATTGGCTACCAGCCAGAGAGATAGCCGCGGAAATACGATTGGACGATCGTGCCGAGTCCTTGGACGAGTCGCTCGAAAATGCACATTTCCCTCTTTTCTTTCGACGCTATTGGACGTATAGGAGTGTCCGTCGTCACGAAATTGAGAAGAGTCGACGTAAAGGAGGATCTTAGAAAAACGATAGAGAAATAGACGAGAAGAGAAAATCTTGCTTACAAAAGGAGCGATAGTCCTTTTGCAAGAATATCCCTCGCGCAGCAACTGTTACTTTAAACGCAGCTGTACGAAAAGTAAGTAGAAGAATATCATGCATAAAACGCGAGATGTTATATCGTCTAGAAACGAATATATCGTTCAGATGATCATAAAGCCGCAAAATTTCGCTTACGATAATTTCTTTCTTACAGAAATTAGAAACTAATCGTATATCGACGATGAGTCATGAACAAAATTTTATATTAGAAAGGTTGATATAAAGCAGAGTTAGGAAATAATACGTTACTTACAGTAATGTTACCGTTACAGTTATTTTTTCGGTAACGATCAATACTTTTTTGTCTGTAATGGTTAGAACGGTAACATCATTTGAACGATAATGGTAATGATTTCATCATTACTTTTATTGTTATTTTAATCCTTTACTACTTACTTTTTCCTTTCCTTATTCTATTCAAGTAGATTCAATAGAATACAATATATTTTTTTATTGGATAGAAATTTTAAATATTGAAAAATATTGAAAAATTTAAAAAAACTTGTGTTATATACATATAAAGACTTGTTTCTAGTTTCAAGTTTTAATATTAATTGTTACAATTAATATTGAATAATATTATTGAATAATATTTTTTAATCTAATATCTTTAACATTAGAAAAATGTAACAAAAATAAAAAATCGTTATGATATAAAGTAGGTATAAAATAACATGCGTAAAATAAAAATGTGAGAGAGATATATATCAGAATGTCTTATTAGATAGATAGATTAAAGATTAAAGATGCGACATATTTTTCTTCTGATATTAGAGGAAAATTGAATTTTGGGATACAACATCATTAGATAGGTAATGTGTATTCAACGTGTAAAGCGAGAGTCGATCTAAGCTAATCGATGGCCACGTTTCGTCGTATAACTGCAGTTACTTACGGGAGTACTAATTTCCCAGATTAATTCGGACGACCATCCACGAGAGATTAATCGTGACAGAAACTCACAAGCCATTCTCCATAGAGCGGAAACGAGCAGATTGAGCCGTATGGTCCGATCGAGCTAAATCATGCATCGGGTAGCAGACCGGCAGAGATTGTTGCGATAAAATACGTTAGTAAGATCGTTACACCAATCAAATTTATTATACCATGCGGTATCATGATGCGTCACGTCGCAATAATAACGGATCGCAAACAAAATTCCGTGCACGACAACATAATTCCCACGAAATTACGAGCTGCGAGAGCTTTCAGTGCTTTTTGTACGAGTAACACGATTATATATATAAATATTGCCTTTAAACATTCCAATCGCGTATTCTTTTAAATCCTACATGAGTAATCATGTCTATATAAAAAGGCAAAACCGATAATTTCTATATGTAAATGAGATGTAACAGAGATGCTTATAGTACATATATTCTTGCTGATATAGAGACGTTACGATTATGTTCATGTAACACCTAATTATATAATTATTAATCAAGTTATGCAACAATGTTAACAACAATATACATAATATTAATAATAATGTTGATACGATTTTAACTATAGTATAATTTAACAAGAGATATATTAGGTGTAGTAAAAAGAAATCCATTATTTTTGCATGAAATTGAACGGAAAAATAATGGATTTTTTTTTACTACACCTAATATATAGATTATTATAGTTAAAATAATTTGGAAAGGTAATAAAAAGGAGAACTGAGAACCCTTTAATAGTAACAAAAGCAAGTTTCTAAATTATTACACGTAATTCTAAAAATTAATTACAGCTAAATTTCAGTGCCTTGCAGACCATATGGCTTTGTTAGCACAAGTTAATAAACGATTTTCGTTTTCAACGATGATGTGAATAAGAAAAGTTTCATCGATGGTCATGACGTTACAATGTATAAAGCTTATTTTAAAAAAAAGTTCGTGCACACGTCACATGCATGGCTGCATATGTTATGTATCGCGTCTCTAATACAATGTAACTGTAACAATATTATCGTAATATTATCGCGTTTTATGCTTTAACACTTTCGTTCCAGTACAAGCGTCTTGTGTTTTTGACATTCAAGAAAAAAGATTATTAAATTGACATTTCATATTAAATTCACTTTTTGTATTTACTATCTTATTGTTTTGTTTTATCGCTTAATTTTTGCATACTACATATTTAGCATACATATTTAGCATACATATTTCAAATATATGACAAAGGATACATAAATTATTTAAATTAAACTTCGGAAAGACAGATTTGATATTTATGTTTCTGTAAAAAATTCCAGCTATAATTTATTTTAAAATATAATACAGATTTAAGGGGGTTGCTTTGGAGTCAGCGTGATAGGAGGAGCGCAATCTACACTTATATTATCATTAATAGTATAATGTGTATTAAAAGATATTAGTTTGAATTTTGGCTATCGGTTTTAGCCATCTTCAGCAAATACATAATTAATAATTAATACATTAATAAAGAATATCTTCTATCCAGTCGGAAAGTAAGAAAAGCACAAACATCGAGATGTAATTTAATTTATTTTGTATTATTTGACATATTTACGAATCAAGATGACCAGAGATGATTATTTTAATCCTGTTATTTTGTTCGAATTTTCTGTACTGCATTGCGAGTCAATATAACCCGACATGTTATTTTATACATTTATGATATAAAAATGGACTGTTATAAACGAGTAAGTATTGAAAATTCAAGTAAATAACAAAAAATATAAATGAAAAGTACATTCATCAAATAATTAAGTAAGAAAAATATTTTTTACGATTTGATATGATTAGAACGAAAATAAATTGAATATGACAAATATATATGACAAATGTATTTCTTATAGTTGTTTCTTAAATGTTACACAAAATATTTGTTTTGAATGAGATATAAACTTACAATAAATTCTACACTAACTGTGAGAGAAAAATTGTTTGTGGCTACAATTATATGGTAAAAAAAATTACTAACATTACAGTATTAATAAAAATGGAGCTTTTGACTGTATTTATAATTGATATTTAACATTTTTCTATGCAATTACATTCATAAATACCAAACACTTTTTTCTCAGTGTAAGTAACTTATAGTATTGTACAACAGACTATGCAATAAAATAATCAACATTAAGTAAAATTATAATCCATAATTATATGTATGTTCCATAATATAATAATATAATTAAATAATATGAATAATAATATAAATAAAGAAAAGAGCAATGTATAAAAATTGCTTTTTTTCTTACAATATTTGGTAATGTTTTTAAAAATGATAACTGAATTTGAAAAATGATAACTGAATTGTCAAACATTCTATGTACAGCATAATAAATTCTTGCTCAATTCAATAATGTTTTTTTTATCAAACATCATTAAACATTATTAAACTTTAGTAATTGACATTATTAAAATACCAATTTCTTTCCATCGGATTATACTGACTCAAACATTATGCATATAATAATTAAAAATTTTAGAAAAAACAAATTGTTAAAACTTTTCACTGTTAATCAAATTAATGTTTATAAGCTGTAAAACAAAGTCATGAAAAAAGAATGCGCAATTACCATATAAAAATGTAATAGGGACATAAAAATTATTTTAGGTTAAATAGATTCGGAAGTAGATTCGGAAGATTAGGTTAAATACATATTCGTAAAGTTAAGGAACAGTTTTAAATGACAAAATCTTTATTTGTATATTATTCTACTTTCTTTCGAGATAACGGATTTTTCTAATTTTTATAAACAGATCATAAAATGGGGAATATAGAAGTGCCGATGAAAGTAGAAACATGAACAGATTTTAAATTAGAAAATGCAGTGACACACATCCGTATACTTCTTCTGATTTTGCCCGATGTGCAACTAGCAAAACAGGTTGTACTGAAACGTGATTAAAATTGTAACTCTGTGAGATTCAAAATGAACTCTAGAAAAAGAGAGAGAACATCATTTTCTTGTATAAAAGAAGTAAAAGTTTAAAATTTTTAATTCATTAATTATATAAATAGAGAGAGAAAAATATTATATAAGTATTTATCTCTTTATATTCTATCTTTTTATTAGTAAAAATTTATTTGAGTTTGTAAGTGCTTGTTCTCGATAGTTTGTCAGTTTAACAATATTTTCTTTTAATTATAAAGTTCTATTAAGTAAAAAATTGATTCAAAAATGTTCAACATAAATAAATGAAAAATATCGTATTTAGTTAAGGGACTAAGTATTTATAATAACTAAGTATATATATATATATATATTATGTGCAGAATTTTTACAATTTCCAATTCATACAAACTATGCGCCGATTATTTGTCGATCTTGGAATACAGTCCTATAACGAATTTGGTTGGACGCACTAATGCGCATTAAAACCGTACGCTGATTTAACTTGCATAAAAGTAAAAATGCAAATATTTCGAATTATAAAATACAGATTTTACTTAACAGCCCAACAAAATGTATTGAAGACTTCATGATTTAATCCATTTTTATATTTATATTAATCATACATTTTTACATCAATTTGTGTACATTTTATACACAACGACTTTAATGCGCATCAGTGAGTGCATTCGATCGAATCCGCTATTAAACTGAAGCCGAAGTACGTAACATTACAAATTAAATTGACAAGCAATTTAATATTATATTTATGCTAATAAACATGACCTCAGTGATCGAATTGGTAAGATGCCCACACGGAATTCGAGAGATCCCAAGTTCCAGTCCTGATTAAGGTGATATCAATATTATTAAATGGCTTATTAATTTAATTTGTGATATTATGTATTCTGATTTCATTTTAAAATTGTATTTTAAGATTGATGAACAATCGACGTGCAGTTTGTCTGAACAGGAAATTGTAAAAACAAATTCACATTATTATTAAACATGTATATATGATCTGTCTTGGCTTTCCTCCCTCATTTATGTTGCATAGAAGTTAATTCTATTATAGTACTGCAGAGCTTTTAACTATGAAAATAATAATATAAAAATGTAAAAAAATATCTCGTGACAAATTAGCACAAACTAGCATAAATGTGGCTCATTTAGAATTTTATGAAATTTCTTAGCATACGAAGAAATTTATGACATAAAGTATGGATCGTGCCACGTATGGCACAATCCATTTTACTTTCCAACATACATCAAAACATTATTGATAATGAAAGAGTTGATTGATTATACATTATAATTAGACATAAATAATTAGACATCTTAGATGTCTCTCGTTATATATTATTTTCGCATTAATTACTATTAATAATTAAATTAATGGTGAAAGATTTTTATTGTTTATTATATTTTAAAAAATATTTTTATAGATTTTTATATACAGACACATATATATGTATTGTATAGTATACATAAAACATATATTTATTTGGTACAAAATCATGATTAAAATTTGAAAAAACAAATTAATTTAACTATTATTTCTTTATTGAACAAATATTTACTTATTGTAAGTAAATAAGTACTATTGAGAAAAATGCGAAATAAATGTTTCTTACTACTTATAAAAATAATAACTATAGTTATTATTTTTATTAATACTTTCTCAATATTTCTCTCGTCTTTTATTTATGTATATTACTCATTCCATTATTTTTTAATATTAACAAATTTGTAAAAAAATTAATGATTTACCTTAAATAAATTTAGATTTAATTATTATTGTGTATTAATTATAATTTGCTACGTTATACCAAATTATTTATTCATATACACAATATACATAGTGTTAATTTTTTTTAAAGAGAAAGAAAAAAAGGATAAAAGAAATAAATTATACATACAATATTGTTTATCTGAATAGAAATATCATATATAAAATTAACTTTTTCACTTTGTCCAAGACGTAACTTAATAATTAATAATCATTAGCCAGTTTTCCATTTATATAATGGATCGTTAAACTGCGTTAAACTATGAAGAATTATAAGCGAGCTCATTCCATTAAAGTTATACGTAAGAACAATATCTTCTTATAACATTATATCTTGTTAATACGCCTTAATGAAAAAACAACCAAAGGGTCTTTTATTCCTGTACAATCCAAAGCAAAAACACGTAAATGCAACAAATCTCAGATTGATGCTTATGATATTTCTTAAGCTCCAATTCGCGCTCACAATGTTTAAAAATCATTTCATCCTTGTTTGTCAAATGTTAAACAAAGACAAACGATGTTCATGAAGGTTGTGCAAACGATGTCAGCATGAATCGAACCACGGCCATATTCTCATCCGATTTTATATTTATGTAGTTATAAGAGAAATTTATTTACACTATAATCTTCAGAATACATTACACATAAAAAGATTACACTGCAGTGTGTTGCAGTAGAAATATTTTATATAATTAATACATTTGGCATTATAAGTTGGCGAGTTTCAGACATTTAAAAGTTAATCTAAAATTTTAGTTTTACACTGAACTTTTTCATTTTATAATTATATATTTCAAGAATTTTGATTATCTTATAGAAAAGCCGTTTGTTAAGAGAAGCTCTCCCAAGTTTACTACACATAGAGTCAGTTTCACTCTACTACCATAAACCCTTTTCTGGAAAAATCCTATGTACTATAATTTCGTTACTGAGGGTGGTCGAAATATCGAAAGAAACATTGCGCGGTGTAGTGCTTAAAGCTTTTTCGTGGCGAAAAGTTATGGCGGTGTATGTGGTGAAAGAGCGGAAGCTGTTCTTTCGAAGGAAGTACGTGAGACCAATGCGAATATTGGTCTCCTCGCAGTCGGTGCTGATTTCTTCTTTAAGAAATCCTTCCTTATCTCAAGACCGCAGGTAATACGATACAGAATGCGCGGGTTCCACGAGTGTTACAGGATTACAGTAGATTGCGTGTTCGAGTCTGTGAGTCTAACGCTCGAGTGCGGCTGTCGTTACATCTTGTAACTTAACCGAGGCAAGATTAAAACGCTCAACCGGCTTTATCCAGGAGAATTACGGAAACGTTCAAATATTATGACAATTCATCTATATCTATGAAGATATGTTTTCTTCAAAGATTTTTTTTAACTAATATCAATGTAAATATGGATATAAATATAGATTCAATAATTATAAATTTTTTTCAGTAATCTGATATTTTTTTGGAGAGTTCTTTATATGTAGTTTCCAAAAAATTTTAATGATTACTATCAACACATGATAAGATCAAAAATAATAAAGTTTCGACAATTTTTGATTTCAAAATTATAACTATTATAAATAGCAGTGATGTTGTGAAGGTTTTGTCAAAACAGTATAAAACGAATTAAAGAAAGATTTTAAATTCCTAGTTAAAATATTATCCTATTTATTAAAAACTTGTTAATACTCTTTTTATAAAAAAATATTAAAATCTCCCGTTAAAATCTCTGTTGTTAAAATGAAAATATTTCAATGTAACATAATACGATAACAAATTTCTTTATAACAATGATTGAAATCTCTTATTTATAATTTTTATAATATATAGTTTAGTTCACTAATTTTATTTTTGTCATGGTCTTTTCACATTTTGTTTGTATTCCATTGTACTCTACAATATTTATCGCCAAATTATTAAATATAATTAATAATAACGCTTCAATGAGTTTGTCATATCCTTACTAGAAAGCATTTTATAGATATCATTCCGATATATTGTGTGAGATGAAGTGTATTACATAGATTAAGTGTGTTACAACATACATTGTGGTGGTTTTGACAGTATGTTCCGTTAAAGTTACCTCCCGTCGAAACTCTATAAGCTAGTCCTTTGAGTCGCTTCATAGTTAAAGGTAAAGTTCTATTAGAATATTCATGAAATGCGTAAATCAATGAATACAATCAGAGCATTAAAATTAGAGATTGTATTATTTATTATAATTATCAGACTTTAATGACTTAAGTGATATTATACGTCAGTTTTACTTTGTATGTAAAAAATCATTAATCAATATTTTATCACAATATTATAATACGATATTTTACTTTTGTTTTAGACTTCGTGTAAATACGCATTTAGTAGATTCTGCAGGAACACAAATAAACAATAATTATGTATTATAATATAATATACTTAATAATTTTGTGTAAATATAATTTAAATGTAATATAATATAATAATTATAATTATACTACATATAGAAGAAATATGAGCCTAATATGTTTTAAACAATTTGGACCAAAATATATGGATCAATTTAACAAAAACTCTCTATTAAATGAAAGTATGTAAAAATAAAATAAGGTGGAAATTAAATAACTTCTCCATTCTCGTTGATTAACTTCGCAACATTATACGTATCTATTATACGTATTTTATGATACATAATGCTGTATTACTTTTCTATAATATATTGTAATTAAAACAATCCTCCTTCTTTCATATCAATATTAATTAATAGATATTAAATTGATGTTTTACTATTCATATTTTTTTTATTATTCTATAAATAATTTTAATCATTAAAATCGAGGAAAATGTCACGATTTTTATCCTTAATTTTTATTTTAACTATACAATTAAGTAAAGATTATTACATTATATCAATATTCTAATATACAGAAAAGATTTAAATTGTGATAATATTATATAATTTTTATAATATTTTTGGTATATAAAAAATATAAAAACAAAAATAAAATCTACATAAATTCGCAAAAATAAAATTTTTTTTAACTATAATATATTAATTAATATCTTTGTTTATTTTATATTTGCTTCATTTTAT
Source organism: Atta cephalotes (assembly GCF_000143395.1). Classification (NCBI taxonomy): domain Eukaryota; kingdom Metazoa; phylum Arthropoda; class Insecta; order Hymenoptera; family Formicidae; genus Atta; species Atta cephalotes. The sequence goes on from NW_012130072.1 coordinate 2,442,684, forward strand.
ACTTGTTGCGAATATAATAAACATGTGTTAAGAGGAAAATATACTTCTAAGAAATATATATTCTTACAATAAACATAATACAATTTATATAAAATTAAGTATACATAATGATGACGTTATATATAACGCTTCAAATTTTGGAGCAGATAATTAGTCATATGCAATATTATTAGATTTACTTTATTTTCATCATCGTTCGTAATCATCACTTAATAGCTTCGTATCATGCAACCAACGAATAATTAATATCGCTCGCAATGTTCATTAATCATTGTCATCCCTAATACATAAAAGCGCAGAAGGAATATTTGAAGCATTATCTCATTATTTCTTAAGAACATTTTCCTTTTAACGTAATTGCAAAACAATATCTAATATTAAAAAATTAGCAAATACAAAATTAGCATTCTGGAATTGTTGTAAACTAAGAACTTTTCACAAATCATTAAAAAAAATATTTTTAAACACAAATATAATATAAAATATTATAACTCAAATCGATTCTTATTTAAAATAAAAATGTTATCAATTTTTATAATGTAAATATAAAATTAACCATATTTTTTCGGTTCTCTCTTTTTACGTTTAATCGGAAAAATCCTTTCTCAATTATATTTTTAGAAACTTTAGAATTTATTGAAAATGATTTTAAATGCTTATCAATTAATTCGAAATTCTAAAAATAGAATTCTATAACAAATGTTATATATTAATATAACATTTAAGAATAAAGCAATTAAATGTTATTTTTCAATGAAAAATTTAAAAAGTAAAATATACAACAACGAAATTGATCTCGATTATTGAATAATGATAGGATAGAACGAGATAAATTTTGTAACAGAAGAGGAAGCAACGAGGATAAAAATGAAAGAGGAAAATAAACTAAATAAACTCGGAATCGTAAAAATATTTTTTAAATATATCCTTTAGCGAAAATGGACAACGAGAAAGATTCGTGACATTTTCCTGGATTTTTGCCGATCGAGAAAATCAGCGGAGTGTAAGCGAGCATCGAAGAGAGAGAACAAGAAAAAAAAATACTAAAAAATGCTCATTAACGGCGACGAAAGTATCGGCGGTTTACCATAGCCGTGCTAATCTTGCGATAATCACATTTCGCGTAATTAGCAGCTGATTCTCATTCGTTTTTACCCGATCGTGAGCTGGTTAATGGAGTCACAGACCATCGTATGGCTGTACAACAATATTTTTATGAGTTAAGTACCATTCTATTCATATCTCTGAAAATAAATTCTCAAATTTCATACATCAGATTTTTTCAATATTATAATTAATTTTACAATTAATTTAGTTTACCTTTCAAAAAAAAAATTCCTGTTTATTGAAAAATAAATCAACAAAAAGCATTAATTTAAATGCGATTAATTTTATCAATTTTATCAAAAAAGAAGAAATAGATAAAGATTTAATTATCTTATTCGATAATTAAATTATCGAGCATTTCTAAATACTATTATATATATATTATAATGTAGGGTAAACTACAAAGCCACTTTGTAAGGTTTATATTTTTTTTATTGCCACGTAAAAGTCTTTAGATACATTTATGTAACTCAACCATAAGAAATAAAACTAATTAAACTTTTTATTGATTCTATATTCTTTTATGTATCGATAATAGTTAAAAAAATATCGCGATCCAAAATTAACTGTGGCATCTTCACCTGACTTACCCTATATAAAAATGCAAACACGTTCAATAGAGTTTGGTAAATCAATAGAAACAGACAATTTCATGTAAATTTATGAAGCATGAAAATATAATTTTATTCTAAAACCGTCGTCGTGAAATCGTTAAAATTGAAGAATGTGTCACGGACTGTCAAAAAGGTGATCTTAAAATGGGGTTAGTACACACGGACGGAATACTTTATCGAGGTAGCTTTAAAAGACTTTCGCAGTTTCTGCCAATCTCCATCAAGTATGTACAAATAATAATGTCGGAAGAAAAATGCAAAGAGATTAATATGGTATCATCATCAATCAGCGATAAAATATCGATTGAAGAATGGTGATATTTGTCGTTACAAATTATAATTATTGTTTAATGCTAATAAAATATCAATTTAATGTTATCATTTACGTTTACGTGTAAATACAAAATAAGGTGATGTGAATAAAACCAGAAAATGGCACATAATCGTAAATTTTTGAAAATTAATCTCGCAGCGTAATCCCAAATGTAACACACGTGACTCTTATAAAATAAATTTAAAAGATTTATAACATTTTCGCAAAATGTAAGGAAACTTTTTCTGTTTTCTTTTTTCAAACTTTAAAGACAATAAATCAAAAGAGACGATGAAACCAAGACGATGAGAGTTTTTCGGACTTAGATGCCTGTCGCGAAACGTGAAACTCGCGGGATTATTCTCTCTGATTGCGCATAAAAAAGGAAATCACTCACAAATTTTCGTCATCCAATCGACGATGTCAAATTCATTCCATACTTTTTATTTTTTTCGCCGGCGATGCTCGGCCATCGAACACGGATAACAAACGCAGTACGATGTGACGCGCGCGCGTGATTTTTCGATGGAAAAAGGCGACTGGCGCGAAAAGCGTGTTACACGCGAGCAGCATTCGTCAAAGTTACACAAAAGAGCTCCCAAGTTATACAAGTTCGACAGTTCCAGGAACTTTGGGAACTCGTTCCGCTATTTTTGCAGCACATCGCATGTTGCACCGAATAAATTCTCTTTCGCGCTTCACTATGTACTTTAGATAGATCGCTTTAATGCTTTGAGCGCTGATCTTCATTTATCAGGAAAATTCTTGTAAAGAACTATAATTAAAAGACCTTTTCGAATAAGCGATTATAAGTTTCTTGTCAAGCAATAAATCTTATAATAACGTCGAAATGTAGGTACAATAACATGATACAAGAATTTCTCGTTTTTGAACAGCAACGAAAAGAATTCGATACTCGCAAATAACTCTTAGATTTACAGAATGTAAGTAAAACTTTTCGAAAAGCGTTTACAAAATTATGGCTCTCCTCTGATTTTGGCGAATCGAAAATTCGCTTCTTACTGGTCAACAAAGCGGATTACTTATCCAAAGGAGATTTTCATCGAGGAGAGAGTCGATGGTTAGAACGCGAACGAGAAATGGGAAATAAAATGAATTCCGACGGTAACTGTAATCCAGGAAATGCGACCCGGAAAAGCACCAACCCTTTAAGCCTTGAATTGATCTTGTCGCTAAAACTCATTTCTTACTAGCAGAAACTATGTAACAGTTCAGAAACGTGAAACCTTTTCCTAAGTGAACAATTTATAATGTATGTGTTTTCTTGACAATAAAATTGACTTTTTGAAAATTAAGTATTAATAATAAAGTTTTTGACATTAAAAAAACACAAATTGAAAATAATATTGTAAGTACTTTTATCTAAATAAGATTAAATCTGTTCTATATTTTCTAGGAAAAAATTAGAATAAAAGAAAAGTATAATACAATTAATTGAGGAAATTACGGTGTAAACTACACATTATTTAACGTGCTGATTCCCATTAGCACAATTCATTGCATGTTTGAATCATCAGGAATCTCTTCGCTAAACTAATTATTTGAGAAAGACACAAAAAATAATTTATAGAAAATATATAAAAAGAAATATCAATTAAATAATATCAAAGTTGTACTAATTAATAATAGAAAAGCCTAATTTAAATTTAAAATGTTAAATTATTTTTGAAAACTCAACTTACTTTTTCTTATTTAATTTACAATAAATTTAAGATACTTTGTTCCACATCAGCCACATCTTATCTCGAGAAAAAAAAAGACATAAATTATAAATGAATAAAAAACGCTCTTCAGTTTTCATAAAAATTTTTCTATTTTCTATTATTTTATGTAATACAAAGAAAGCGACTTTTATTGATAAAAGTGGAACGTGCTTTGTAAAAGCTATTTCTGTCGCGTACAAATTTCACGCGATCTTTTAATATTCCACATTGTGCATAACGTTTAAGATAAATTCTGCACAAGTCAGCAAACAAATATTTCACGAATAAACATAAAAATAACTTTACATCATTAATTGAAGTTGAACTCTTTTTTTTGTGCTAGAAATACAATGCTTTCATATGATAAATTTGATATTCGCGGACGCACGCGAATTGCAAACCAGGTCGGCTTTAGATCGCGTTACGCCGTCCCCGGTACACATTCGTGAATACGATGCGGTACTTACTGTATCGCGTGGCGCATCTCGTTATCGTGCGCACTTCCCCATTTTGCACTTACATCGCAACAGCGCTCGAATGCCGGCGATGACGAATGCCTTCCCCGTACACGGCGTGCGCCGTACCTGTATTCTTGATGCAAATGCCGCTTTTCGCGCGGCGATGCCTAATGCATTTACCACGACGGTCGTAGATGCGCCGGGAAACGATCGCACCTGCAGTCTGCATCTTTCGTCGGAGCATTAGTGCGATATACGCGGTGGCGCGAAATACGGTGCAATTTATAAACGGTACAATTGCAATATTCATTTATTCGAATAAAGAGTCTAGAATTAAATGTTTCCAGCAAATTGAATAAAGCATTTCAAATGTATGGTGAAACAAGAAGAAAAAGGTTCGTTAATCATTTATGACGGCGATATTACGCACACGCTCGTTTGTTATAGGTCAAACAGAATTGTCCTAATTAATGGTGCCAAATTAAATGTATAATTATATTTTCTGTGCAATGATACTACTTCTCAACAAGTTTCATTACGTCTATTATTAAAATGGCCCTCGGTAGGAATTACAGTGGCAATGAAAACATGGAATGTCGATAAAATTCAATATAGGCCAATTACGAACTTGTCGCGCAACATATTACTCTTCGTTAATTGAATTATAAGAGTGTCGTGTTTCGTCGAACCATCGTCGAGCGATGACTTTCATGTAATTCGCAAGTTCGTTAAACACGACCGACACGTACGTACAATTATGTAAGTGATGATCATCGAATAAAAAATCAGAAAAACACAGCACTAGCTACCCGAATTTGTGTCAGGTTAATCTTATATATTATAAGGACCTAATTTGATTGACGTAAGATAATTTAAATAAGGTACACCTAACAAGATTCTCATCAAGTTTGAGTATGGTTGACCTTTGTAAGGTTGTATGTTATAAGGATTTGATTGATCTAAGTTAACTTTGAATAAGGTACACCTAAGAAAATCCTCATTAGATTTGAGTATGATTGACCTTTGTAAGGTTATATATTTTAAGAACCTGGTTTGATTGACCTAAAATAATCCTGAATAAGGTATCTAAAAAGATTTCATTTCAGGTTTGAGTATGGTTGATCTCGTTTCTAGTGCGCATCCACGCCATGAGATGGATGAGTTACTCGTAAGAAGAAGAGTTACTCATAAGAAAAAACGTTCACAAGTTTTATAAGAAGGCATATGCAAGTCGACTTGAATAATCTCCCAGAGATTATAAAATGCCTTCAGAATATGCTTCCTGGATCTTTGAAATATATGTTTTTTGCTTCTTTTGGAATGTAATGCTAAATTAATAGCATTTGAATAATTCCCGACTTAATCCAATGATTTTAGCAGATCCTAGCTAGATTGACCTTATTTTATCAGATCCTGATGACCTTATTTTATCAGGTCCTTATCAGATCCTCATCAGGACTCAATGAGGCTATCCGGATGAAGATTCGACTACTGTGCTGCATTACATAACTGATCCCGATGATACCTTATCAGAAGCTGATAACAAAATAAGGTCAATCTTTAGATTAGGACCTGCTAAATTGCTTGAATAAATTTCTAGTCGGATATAAGTAGTCCAAAAAGATTTTTCAAAATCCCTGTTTATCATCCCCGGTATAATAGTATGGGGTTTTGCTCTACGTGTTATAATGCAAGAATAACTTTGGCGTTTTGACTTCACGAGGAAACGTAGTATAACCGATAACGCAAAAATAACGGTTGCTATATTCTAATTTTAAAAAGTATTATTTTAAGTTAGGGTCTAATAATCAAAAAAAGAAATTTTGATTATTTTAATCTTGAGTTGTTGGATCAAAATTTAGAATTTCTCACGCATTTCTCAAGACTTTAAACAACACAATATCTATCTTCACAATATCTATCTTCAGTCATTTTATTGCAAATGGTGTCACAAAAAATTCGTATTGTTTTATGCAGTTACTTTCGAGTCACACTGTGCATCACCGTAGCTAATGGTTGAGAACGCGGCATTGCGTTCTTTATTCGACGACGGTCTGGCATAACGATTTTTCTTCTAACTTATGTGCACCAGTAACCTTGATATGACCTCCGTTCAAAAAGCAAAACGATAGTTTCTTATATAGATATTTTATAGTGATTCTATGACTGTTGCTCGCGGCAAGGCAATGCAAACGTAAGCTGTTATAACATTGAAATTGAAATATGTACATTTTGAATTTTTCATTAATAATTTTTTAAAATCTCGAAAATTAAATTATAATTACAAATAATACATTGTGATTAACATACTTTAATTTCTTTCATATTATAATTATTCCATCCTCATCCAGAAAAAATCTAATCTTGTACACTGATAAAAAGTCTAATAATAACTATTAAATGTTGAGTGAAATAATCAATCAAATATTTGATTAATAAAATAAAAATGTTACTTTCGTAAATATTTAGTAAGTATTACCGAACATAATAACAACTAACCATTTAATAATAATTACTAAATATTTAGAAAAATATAATTATTTTTTTTTATATTACTGAATACATTCGATTGAAATTATTTCAATATTTGGTAGCTATTATCAAACTTTTTTTTTAGTATAATTATATTTCAATGAAATATACTAATTAATTTTTTCATTTTTTTTCAATTTTTCCTTTCCTTACAAATATTCAACTGACTATCGAAAATTTAATGTTGTCTCTCGAATTTCGATTCCATTCATCGTCAATTACTTAATAAACTTTTTATACGTCTTATTCCTTTGTCTACTTAAATGTGAAATTTCCTCAAGGATCTCGCCTGTTCATGCTATCGGTCTTGGTCACTCCTCGCCATCCATCTACTTCTTACCGTTGTTTTATTTTTAATAAAACTTGCAGAATATGTTAGGACCGATGAAACAATATTTCTTAAGATATTACAGCGAGCAAAAGTCAGGTTTTATTATATTTTGCTATTTCTTATTTTTTTTTTTATAAACAAGAGACATTATAACTGCATATACAAGTTATTTATATAATATTATTAACAAGAGTTGCGAATTTAATCCAGAATATTATTTTATAAATATATTAAAGGGAAAGTATCATGCTAGATTTACGAATTTAGCACACCATATTTTCAGTTTTGTTAGTATAAAAAATACGTAACTCTTTATTTTGATAAAAAACTGTAGAACTAAAAAAGTGCTAGTTTCTTATAAAAATAAAAAGAGTTCTGCATTTGTTATACTAAAAAATCAAAATTGAAAAAATATAGCAGTCGAAATTCTTTAAAAATTATCGTAGAACATAGAATTCTACTAGAATTTAACGAGAAATGTTACTGAAATTGCGATAAATTAACATTTTTAATAACGGTATAACATTTTTTTCGATGGCAAGTGTCATGATGTCTTCTTTTTTATTTAAAGTCTATTAAAATTGGTAATTGTTGGAAATTTTTTGTTTTCAATTACATATATTGATACAATTCGAGCAGGTATTAACGGGATAGTCAATAATCGAGCAAGAGATGATTTTTTTAAGAGCTAATTTGAAATTTTATTTTCACATATGATAAAATGATAAATTAAAAATAATTAAATCCGAAAAACGATTTAAAATAAAATGAAAAAAATTAATAATAAAAAATTGATTTAAAATCAACTATTCTATAAAAACATAAAACTCGTTTCATCAGAACTTTTTATAAAATGCAATGTAAGTAGAATTTTTCAAAGTAAAGTATGTATACAGTATAATATCTGGCTATAAGCCAGGGTATTTCAAATGATATATTCGGTAAAAGGAGTAGATGGAAACTTAATTTTGTTGTATATATCTTGAAATGTTCAAAATATTCATTAAATAAGAACTTAATGAGATCTAAATGCAGATCCTTATTAAGATGAATACGACTATGTCAGCACGCTCTAAATGTGCAACGTATCTCTAATAAATCAAGAGATAAAGATAAGAATGGCGCATTTATGATATAAATAAAATTTAAAAAGACACTTTCGTGTCAGTTCTACGATGAAGATGTTATTATTCTCACAAACTGACATAGTGTAACCCGACAGACTTCGTTTTATTATAAACGCCATCGAGTTATTATAGTCGCAAGAGATTATATTGGCTATGTTGACCCGCAGTACGTCGAGTTTAATCTATCAGCAAGAAGATCGAGCACCTGAATACATTAATCTCTTAAGGTTTATCTTTCGTTTTCTATCGTGTACATAAAATGTATATTGTATATTGTTGATTGCGAAACTGTGTACGACGATTCCTATTTAATAGATAATAAAGATATTATATAATTAAATATATTATTAATCGTTCACGTATTATTCCCGCATAAAAAACAGTTAAAATATCTTTTCATTACGGAAATGCAGCTTTGTAGATTGAAAAATTTTCTATCAATTATCCGATTCTAATTTCAAAATTTCTTGTGAATCGTGATTAAGAATATTTAATTAGAATTCGATGTAGCCAAAACGATTTAAGTTTTCAGGATCGTTTGATTATGATTTCTCTTCTTTGCGAACTCACAGTATATTAAATATTGTCACATGGTTACTAACTATGATATCGACAGTTTTCGATTTTATTGAAAGGCCGCAATTGCACGTGCTGAAAACGCTCAGTATTTTATATCGCGCAATAGTTACCGGAAAAATCGTAAGAGACAGAGAGAGAGAGAGAGACATAGAGAGAGAAAGAGAATAGGGACGAATGCAGATGTTCTGGTGACACAGCGAAACGTGATATCGCATATCGATTCCGAAATCCCTTGTGTTTCCTCTGGCGTAGTCTCGATTAATCCAACATCCAGACCAGTGGTTTTCGAGAAAGTTTTTTCAATATTCAAAACGAAAGTTACAGAAGCAACGACATGTTACACATCAAGAACATCAATGAAAGTTTCACAAGTTTATTGCTAAAATGATTAATACAAACGATTAAATCCAAGATAAACAGAACGAACTTCTCTTTCGTTTCATGATCTTTTTTTTTATTATCTCAAGAGAGAAGTTTTGAAAACCAGTAATACTGTACAATCTGCATAGTTCAAGGAAAAGAATGCTTGCAAGCTTATGACAGAATAATATTCGGTTACTTTTGAAAATGCTTAATATTCTACAATATTAAAAAGTGCATAAAAATATTATATTAGTTTGCAAATAAAAAATTGCTAAGTAAAATATACCCCGATTCAAATTCATCGCAGTTACTGTACTCAAAATAATATGAATCGATAGGCTTTTGTTTACACATTCCAAAACAAGTCGATTTTTCGATTGCATACTTTTAATTAAATCTAATTTCACACTAGCTCTCTCAATCACGAGCAAATTAGATTTAACTCTTCTCAATCGATAAATTTTTATTTGCACATTCGAAACAAGTCGATTTTTCACATGTTTACACACATGTTTAATTAAAAATCATTAACAATTCAAGTTTCGAGGACAGTCAGCCTAGGTAGATATAGGTTCAAGTTACTATACTTTTATTCAAAATAATCATAATTTTGGATAAAAGTTTATTTAGAAAATTTATTATTAACAAAATAAAGACAATAATATCTCTCTCTGTCTCTCTTCTTTAAAAATTTCATTAGATTGTAATTTATTAAAAAAAAAAAATTAAATTAAAAGTTTCAATGTAGCAATCAATTAATATTATCAAAATCCATTTATAATAAAAATTATGTAAATAATGACGTAAATAAAAAAATCGATATACGTAAATTTCAAGCAATCCATCAGTGCATTTCAGACATGTATCATCTACTGATGAGATATATCATTCAAGCGTATTCAGCAGCATCCCAAGGATAGAACACCGAGAGAGAGACACGATACACATGGGAGCCATTTCGTCTCAAAGATATTCGAATTTCGGAAAGTTCATATGCGTCCCGTATGTATAATATCTGCGCATTGGTAGGTAGGTTCTTAAATAGAACAATCCTTAAGGATTCTTCTTCAACTTATTTTCTTCGCACTGTCTGTTCTATATCATTCTACTTAAAGAGATTTAATTCTTTATCGTATAAGATACGTGATATAACTATTTAAACAAATATTTATAATTGCATGAAATCATAATCACAGTCACAATTATGTTTATCAATGATAAAATATGCTAAAAAGATAAGAATGGAATAAAAACGCCATCAATATTCTCCCTTTTAGATAAATGTTTCGAAATTTCTAAATTTGTTCAGTTAAATAAAATATTATTTTCTAACAATATAATAATTTTGCGAGTAACACAAAGATTTCCATTTAAGCGATTTGTATACTCTTATTAAATACAGCGAGCTACAAGCAATATATAAATGATTTTCATAATATTATTTGAGACAAACAATACAATATAATGTAGCATAATACAGCATTCGAGATTTAGCTTCTAGAAATCATAACAAGGAATGTAGAATTATGTCTCTTAATCTCTGAATGAAAGAGGTCATCACGAGCATTTAATAATTAATCGGCTTTACCATGAAGAACTATGTAGCACAAAACAAGCTTTATTCGCATTTCAAGAGAATCGCGCGTACACAAAGCTGAGGGGATGACTCTCAGTTAGGTTAGGTTAGGTTGAATTCATGATGAGCAGCTAGCTTTGACCACGTCCTACATCGAAGTAACAAGGATACTGCAGCACAATTGTCATTAGAGGACATCAGGTCTTTATTTAACAAGAGCTCGGTATAATGTCTCCTGTAATCTTTGGTTAGCATAGGCCGACAGACTGAAGTATTTCCTAATTGTAAGTCTTTATAATATCATTGCTTTCGTATCAAACGTTTGCGAAAAAGACCAAAAAGACAAAGGAAAATAACTATTCAATTTGTTTGGTGTTTTTCAAAATATTTGATAAAAAATATTCAGTTATTTCAATTAACTACTAAAACACATGAATGTCATCGAAACAAACATAAAAATGTATACATAAATGAACTTGAAATAAAAAATATTTTCTCCCTAGTTGATAAAAAAAAAATATCAGACCTTTTGTATTTTATTGGAAATTTCGCGAAACAGAGTTTGCCAGAACTGTTCGTGATGACGAGGATAACACGTGCCTGAATTTATATAGCGGACGTGTCACAAAATACTTAAATCCCGAATGCAAGAGTAACCACTTACTGGAACACTGTAATTCGCGTATTTACATGCATTGAATTGCAAATATTCTGACTACGAGCTGAATTCTGTCGTTCGCGTTTTGTGTAAGAGTACCCATGTTAATAATTACAAAGTTTTAGCTTGTTCCTGAACTTACTTTACTGCTCCTATCAAAATGTAATTCGTCTAAAAATTCAGACTCATAATATAGTCTATTCCGAAATATTTTTCTAAGTAAAATTTTTGCATTAAACACTATTAATCTATAGCTATCTCAATTCCATCAATAATTTTATCATCTTCTCTTGATTTTCAACAAAATTTCCTAAAATTTCCTCATTTTCTTTTATTGATTCACTGGAATAATTGCAATTATCATCAAAATCGAAGTATATCCTATTAAAGTGGCTCGTAAGCAGCCATTCGTATAATGAGAATGCGGTTAAGAAGTGATAATTAAAAAGAATATTAGCGGCACATTCGCTCAAAAGTTCGCACCAAAGATTTCAACTTACGGTTAGTTTAATCGGTTTTATAATAGAAAGGAATTCCTTAACATTCCACAAAGAGAAGCGTAACAGTTTCACTGGCTACTTTAATAATAAAATTACTAGTTCCGCCATTCTTCCTACTGCAATGAAAAAATTTGCAATTTGCCAGATTTGCAATTCGCTCGTCCGCAACGAGTACTACTAAAGAATACCAAAATTAATGATATAAATTAGAGAAGTGTACGATGTCTTTAATATTCATTTTATAACTTCCAAGAGGATTTCGAATCACCAACTTTGTCGACAATCCAAGTTTCGTGATAATTATTACGTTGTACAACTTGAAGCTTGAATATTTGCAAATATTAATATTTAGTGGTATTTGATATGTGCTATATTCATATATGCTATAAATAAGTTCAAATTAATGATAATGTAGAAAATTACATAATCAAAATAATATTATAAATATTTTAGCAAGATAGATAATATAATATTTTAACAAAAATAAAAAAATTATTAAAAATCAATAATTTATTATAGGATATTTATAGAAAATTGATAATCTATAATAAATATACAATAAAATAATAGTTTTTAAATCTCATGTTATTAAATGTCTCTTAAGTCGAATTACCAATGAATAAAAATGAATAAGCTATGAAAAATTATGAAATTAATTTATTATTCTAATCATCTTTATTTATTAATTAATTTATATCAATGAAAGCACAAACATTTAATAACATATTATGCGAATAACTATATTATCATGTATATAATATACTAACAGAATAATCTGCAGAATATTCATAACAATTGTACAATACTTTAATAACACTACTAATAATTTCACAAAAGTAATTTGCTTCTTACAATAAGTTGAGTTCACTGTCACAACTCCTTGATCTCTATGATTAATGATTCATGTACGATTCAAGATATAATATTTTATTTTGAACATCTTGCCTATTTCACTTTTTGATATGAGATTTATGTAACAATTACAAGTATTAATTTTAAGAAATTAAATAATGACGAATTTTCTAAAATAATTAATACTATATATAATAAGATATATTGATATAATAAAAAAATAAAACATTTTAATACTATAAACCGAAATTTTTTTATCTAAAAGTCAAACGAACTTAGAGATGTGCAGAGAGAATACGAAAGACATGTTTATATTTGTATTGTAAATACTTGTACTAATTTCATTTCTCTTGGCAATGCCGTGCCGGCTGACAAGTTTCCCTTTGCTGCGCGTATAAAGTTCAAGCCTAGGAAGTTAGGCGATAAATTCCGTACAAAGAGATACCACGGGTCTCCCGCGATTCTTAAACTCTAACGATATTGTTGGCGTCGCGTTAAAATTTATGAGCGGAAATCCGTGCCGAAAAGTACAACGATTAATTTAGGCAGCGAACATTCGTAACGCGTTGCACTCTAACAAGAAGATTTTTATCTTTATGTCTGTAAAAGATAATAATCGCAGAACTATGAAATACGAGACATTTCTAAATAAGAAATAATAATAAAAAAGAATTCGAATATCCCGTCTTTTTGCAGCAGATATTTAAAGCAGGGCTGGCTAAAAAAAAAACTTTTTTTATAATACTGTTTAAAGTATGTTTGAAGCATTAAAAACATTTAAAAAGAAATACCATGTCTTATTCTTTAAAAAAATATATTAGTCTTCGCCAATCCCGATTTAAAGAATATATTTTAATTATTTTAATTATTATGATACTAATCTGAAAGATTAGATTACGGAATGGAAGATGATCCAAACATGAGTTCTAACATTATTTTTATGAAAATGTTCTATTACATTCGAGTTCTGAAAATTCAACATTTCGTGTGTGGTAACGTGACATATTGAAATATAATAAGATAAGCGAAATTTTCCCGACATTATGTGCATCGTTATACTGTTAAAATGGGAATATGAAATATATGCAAAGCACAGAATACCCGCTAGGATAGTAATGTATCCCTTTTGTACATTTGTTCCATTTACATCCATCGCGTGTTTCATGAACGGGAAATGCAATGATGACGCAACTTGCAACCAAGCGTTTATATGCGACCGGAAGACACATTCGTGTATTAAAAAAGTCGTAGTAAAGCATGTGTGGCATAGAATACGAGCAGCTTTATATACGAGTATGATTATATACGAGAGTATGATTATAATAATATCATAGATATGACATTAAAGTTACATATATTACTTAGATTAGTTATATTAGTTAGATTACTAATTAGACGTTTTATAACTGAGAGAGAGAGAGAGAGAGAGAGAGAGAGAGAGAGCTCTAAATAAATATAAAAGTTACCCAAGTTAAAGTTTATTCTGTTTGTTTTCGTATCTTTATGTTCCATTAATTCAATTTGCATATGAAGAATTTCAAATTTCACTTATGCCAAAAATAACTCTTTCTCCCTTATTATTATCTATCTATAATTACAAAAAAACAACGAATGTTTCATTAAAAAAGTTTTAGAAACACTGTTACACGAGTAGCTATTTTAAGTTCTACTTACATGAAGAACACAAGAAATTAAATCAGACGTCTGCGTATGTAAAAATAGTTTCTTACTATGCTTCACGGAAAGAATAATTTTGTTGAAAAATCTACAAATTTAGATAGATACAGATCTGAAATAATTTTGTTGGACAACAAAACAATTAGATAGGACGACAAAATTGGTTATTAGAGTATCAAAACATTTTGCAGCATTGCTCTCAAGATTCCTACAAAATTATTTTGATGCTTCAATAAAATTATTTTCAGAGCTGTATCTAATTAAATTTTTAGATTCTCTAGTAAAATTGTTTTTTCTGTGTATCATACCAAATGTCGTTTTTCTCTCTTGTTTTATTCTACGCGACGTGTGAAATATTATTCACGACAAACCGATTATTGAAGATATTCGTAATTTACATACCCATTTAATGATTAAGCAACATGCTATGCTTGCGAATTGCACTGTGTTTGTGCTTTTGCGTATTTTACGAAGAGATGCACGCGGTTATATGATACTGTATAAACCCATAACCTCGCGTATTGCATCGTCGCAGAACGAGCAAGCTTCGAACGGAGTTTGGAAATCGATATTCGAGTTAAGCTTCCGCTTACAAACGTGTCGATTCTAGTTTCCACAAAGCTGGACTATAGCCATTGGTGAAGAAATATTTTTGGTACGTTTCCTCCTCTTATATCTCACGATAAGTTTATGAAAATGCGCTTTTCAATAAACTAAAATACAAATTATATGAAACAGAGAAATAAAAAGAAATATCTATTTTTCCTCCTATTTAATTTATATCATATAATTCTATATTTTCATCAAGAGAAATTATTTTCAATGCGACATATACTTATGTTATAGTATATAACTTATTTTTGGAATAAAATGCATAGATAATATGAATATTTAAACGTTAGTTATAATTTCAGTTAGTATATGAATATATAGTAATATACGTAATTCAATAGTTCTCGCGAAACCACTAGAGCTCGAGTTGAAAGGATGAAATTGCTCGAAGCCACAAATTTTAGTGAAGCATGTCAATCAGTCATATCAATCAATAATTAACTCGTATTCCCCATTAGTTGAGTCTAATCCTAAATGCGTAACGACTATTCCATCATTAATAGCCGACAACAGTTACAAAATGGAATCAATTATCATAATAATATGACTAAAATTATAAATCGTACGCATATTTAATTTCTATTTTTTTAATTAGCGTTATTCTGCTCATATTTTAATATATTTTAATACTCTTATGTTTTACTTGGATAAAATAATGTTCTTACAAAGAGCGTACAAGAACTTCACACTTTTACTAATTCACATATTTTAAAAGCCAAACGAAGAAAAATGGTAGTTGCTTTAAATTACGAACACTAACTTTCGTGATAAACATTCAAAATTAAAACAGAGTTTCACTTTAGTCAAAGTTATACTTTAAGGATGTTAATAGGTGATAAAGTCTTATTTGCTAATGGTTTTCAAATGGACTTGACTATCTACAGTGAATATATATATATATATATATATATACTATGAATTATAATGAACTATAATGTAATTATAATAAACTGTAATGTCTATAGTTAAAACGAAAATTATCAAGGAAAATTTCATTAAAAATAAAAATTTATTGATTTTTATACTATTACTGTCAACGAACCTTCAAATATTGTCATCTAGTAGAAATATTCTATACACATTAAACCTGTCTTTGTTACATTTTTAATTTCAATTATCTAATTAAATAGATTTTCCAAAAGAATAGTTGAATCTACAGGGAAAAATTTTATTCTTAAATCACATCAAAGTAAAAATCCAATAATATATAAGAATTCAATTCATATTATGGATATATATCAACTAATTGCAATGTTGTATTTTTCATTACATAGATAACAAAATTAATAATTATAAAACTTTTATCAATAATTTCATTAACTCTAATAATAATTTCATTAACTTAAAACAGTTTTATTAAACGTTTAAATTATAATTTAAAGATTTTAATAAGTAAATAATTTTTAATCAAATTTAGTTAAAGAAAATTCAATCTTAAACCATTTTACTTTATAACTCTTAATTTAAAGAAGAGAAGATTGAATGTGTATTAATTACTTCTACATATATTTTTCATACATTTTCAACCATAAAGAATAATAGGGTAACGTTAACAAGCTCAGCAGTTAAATGTGTCGAGATTGCTGCGCTGTAATATTAAGCTTTTGCACATTCCAATTTATTTAGTTTTAACAGTTTCAATGTTTTACATACCAAGTTGGCAGGAACAATAAAATTATGTTAAAGTGTAACATATGAGTTCTGTTTTTATACATATAAAAATAAGTATAAAGTATACAACACACATGTAAAACTATAAATACGCGCATAAATTAATCATGGCACACAGTTGTGTAAAAATTTGCGAAACGCAAAGAAAGTTAAAACAAATACAAAATATAACAGATTTATATTCTCTTGTATTATTGTTTTCATCAAACTTTTGTTTCATACGCAAGTAAAATTATGAACATACTTAGGTGAGGCATTTATATATTTATAACCGGTACATTATCGATAATAATAACAACACTAATATTCCATTGATTGAATAGATTGCAAAAAAATTTACTCACGGTAGCAGGATATTTGCTTGTATCTCTGGATCCTTTGGATTGTTCCAGCCGATTGCTCGTTCCAATATCGTCGAAAACGCTCACTTACACTTGTTTACGAATCGGAAAAATGCGAATAATTACGCGTGTCACAAAAAGAATTGATTACAAATAGTTGACGTGATTGAACGTGACATTTCCAATGAACAAGTTATCTGTTAGTTGTAATTTCCCACTCAACAATATAACACATGTGTTATATTACAGTTATATTGTTGAGTAGAAAATTACAATAGTAGGTATGTTAT
Source organism: Atta cephalotes (assembly GCF_000143395.1). Lineage (NCBI taxonomy): Eukaryota > Metazoa > Arthropoda > Insecta > Hymenoptera > Formicidae > Atta > Atta cephalotes. The sequence continues at coordinate 2,460,009 of NW_012130072.1, forward strand.
ATATTATATGTAACTTTGTGTTCACTGGGTTGTCGCATATATTAGATGTAGTAAAAAGAAATCCATTATTTTTCCATTCAATTTCATGCAAAAATAATGGATTTCTTTTTACTACACCTAATATATTGTACTATAAAGATAGGAACACAGAGTCTTGCATAACGCATAATGCATAAGAAAATGAACTTATCAAAGTTCATTTCCTTCCTTTCCATAAAATAAAATATTTTGATTGGTTGATTTTCTTATGCTTTATGCATTATGTGTTATGCAAAAGTCTGTGCTCCAGCCTTATGGCGTTCCGTAAAGCACATATAATGTGCATGATGTAACATTTTATACTTGTTCAGCGAATATTAAACAAGGATAACATGATACATCATATGCAATATACACTTTACGATATCAAGGATATGACGGACGCAAGAACGCGTGACGTAATGCGACTCGACGTGTCTTCGCACTTTGCCGACTCGACCTTATCGGTCGTCTGAGATGCAAAGAAAATAACGGTTGCATCTTCAAACTTGTCGCGACAACAGAACTGATCGAGACGCTTCGCTTTCTCTCTCTCTCTTTCTGCAACAAAAACAATGTTTTATATATATATATATATACTCTGAATAATTTATAATACTTGCTCTTAGAAAATAGGTTTTCTTACTAAAGTATAGGGAAAAAATGATTTTGCTGAAGCATCTAAAATTTTAGTTAAATAAAGGATGTTTTCCAATAAAAACACAATGAATTACTTCATTCTTTTTTAATAAACAATAATTCACTGCGTTCTTGTTGGAAAATGGCTACAGATCTGAAAATTATTATTTTATTAAACTATCAAAATAATTATGTAGGAGATTTAAGCTGGTTGCTATAATAAAATGTCAAAATTTTTCGCAATATTGTTCATCATATTTCAGTTTCTTACATAATTATTTTAATAGTTTAACAAAATTATTTTCAGATCTGTATTTAACTATCCTTTTTGATGCTTCAGCAAAGTCATTCGTGCATTTCCTTCAGTCGAAGGACTTCGATAAGATCTCAGAATGTGCAATCGTAATACTAACTACCAAAATCTTTAAAATAAAATTCAATTAAGATGATTAAAATTAATTAAGAAAGAATATTAAAAAAGGAAATACACGGAAATATAAATAGCGTCCAATTTTCGCTGCAAGGAAAAAATAATTTTGTTAAAGCATCTAAAAACTTAAGCAGACATAAATCTGAAAATAATTTTTGGATCATCAAGATAATTATATAGAAAACTTAAGCATGTTGAATAATGCTGCAGAAGATTTTGATATTCTAGTAACCAGTTTGAGTGTCCTACATACATAATTATTTTTATAATCCAATAAAATTATTTTCAGATCTAAGTACATCTAGCTTTTTTAGATATTTCAAAACTGTTCTTTCCGTGAAAAAAAGACTAACGTCGGTGTGTTTGTGACGCGAAGTTTTCACAAGTTACATATCTCCCCCCCCCCCCCCCCATCTCAGTTTAATACATTACCGCTTAACGGTTTGTTTGAAGCTCCGTCTCGTCTTCGGTAGTTCGGTCGTATATAGTTAATATGATACAAAACACGATTTACGAGTATCAAAGAAACACGAACAAACGCGAATCGTTACGATCGCGCGCGTGATTGACACGACAATAGTCGTCATAGCGACGTTCGCGACGAATGCGTTCGACAACTCTGACATTCTCGTCCGACGCGATCGGTTGACTGTCGACGCACACGAAGGCAACTTCACTCTAATCTCGCGACTCGGATGCGACGCAGTGCGATGCGTACAGATTTTTAAATCGGACCGTTGGCGCCTGAAGCGAAGTCCGTGTGACCCTCACAATGTCGTGTTTACAATTTTAGAAGTGTTTCGAGAGGAGCAATAGGACAGCCACTCAATCACTGTCGATTACATGATACAGATATTCACGTACAGGTAAAATACGTCACATGTTTTCTGTTCGAACGTTAAAACCTAGTTGGGGTCCTATTCTCGAAAAATATCTTATACGAAAAAATACTGGGGAACTCTGTAATGTACATAACTATAGCATTTTCGTACATTTTTTATACGATATTTTTCGAGAATATGACTCCTGAAGCGCGATAGCCTACGAATTTCCAATGAAATATTTTTTGACGATGAAAGTCCAAACAACATTTGACTTTTCTGAGTGCAATCTACTTAAGCCTGATCTACAATATACTCTTTATTCCTCTTTCTTATTTTTTTATCACTTTTTATTACTTTACTTTTTGTCTCTTATTCTTTGTTTTTTTTTATTGTCCAAAATAAACAATTGATAAATTTCGAAACAGACAAGAAACATGTAACAAAAAACACGATTGTTGATAGAACAATTGTAAAGAAGAAAAAAACAGGATATCCAATCCAGAAATGTTTTAATTTTTCAGCAATTTGTAATTTACCTGGAAAAATATATGGCAAAAATCGGGGATTAATCTGCTCTAGAAATTTGTTTTGCTCTTCTAAAATTTCTTGATTTTTCTTACAATTTTATAATTTTTTCTCACAATTTTTAAATAACAATTTCTGATTTTTCTCATAATTTTATAATTTCTTCTCACAATTTTTAAACAATTTCTGAAAAAATGAGAAATTTCAAGACAATACCTTGATAAGAAATAAAAAGCTGTATGAATACTGGCCTCTCTTAGATAGTATTTATAATTGATTCTTATTATATCTTTACAATAAGCCATTATCTAAGTTTTAAGTTTAAATCATAAGAAATTGATCAATCATGATCAATTATTCTTCTCACATTCGACTGTGATTAATCAATTTCTTACGGTTTAAGATTTAGCTTAGATAATGGCTTATTATAGAAAATCCATTATATTTGAGACTGTCTTAAAATATCATAATCCAATCAGAAGGCTGTATTAACACCTTAAGACGTTACTTAAAACAGTCTTAAAATAAAAACGGATTATGAATACTTAAGTTTTTTGTGTATCCATGTCCTTATTTTGATTGTTTACTATTCGTTTACTGTTTACGTCTTATGTTTACCTAATGTTTTTTTTGTATGCTATAGCCTTTAATAATAAAATTATCCAATCGCATTTTACATGCGTCTTTATAATAGAAATGCGATTAGATTATTTTCTTTATATGTATACGTATACGTAGCTATGCAAGTTTATCTGTAAAGACTCTTAGCCAAATGGAATATCGACTAACATATAATGCATAGTATAATATTCGTGTGAATCGTGTGTTCTGAATTCACAAGAAATTCTAATTACACTCACGTACTTTGTCTATTAATATTACATCCGTAATATCTGATAGTAACGTTAGACGTGCGAAGCATTTAGGATTTTCGAATCGTAGTCGGTAGATACGCACAATGTCGCGTCGCGCTTGACACGTTATCGATTCGGCGTGAAATGCGTCGCGTTATCCGCGCCAATTGTTTCGTCGAAAAGCGCGTCACGCGCGTAATCGAGCATCAGAGACGAAACAGCGGTGCCCTTCGATCATTATAACCGTATTAATGTATTTAATCACAATATTAATGAGTCGTTTGTTTGTAATATAATTAAATTGCTGTTTACATTGAATTACAATTAAATGATTACTTCTAATTGAGGTCGGAGTGAAATTGTTCCGTATCTGTCCATAAGATTAAATTTTGGATTAACGTTAATTTATTTAATAATAACCGTTTAATAATAATTTAATTTAATACATTTTATTTTTATAATTATTAATTTTAACACAAAGAAAAAATTTGAAATAATTATTTAACAATAACCATTTCAATTTTTTTCTTTGTGTCTCTTTGTTTTCCTGTAGAATGTAGATGGACAGAAAAAGATAACTGAAATAAATTAATCGGAACTGAAAGAATTGATTTGTATTCGTCGAAAATAAATCGGAATTTGTTTTATATAAACGAAAATCGAATGTTGAATAATATCTCATGAGATGTCAATTCTTGCATGTTATCGCAAAATAACTTATATAATTTACAATAATGCTAATAAGCTAGAATAGTTCTGTTCAAAATTTATTGTAATTCTGAATATTGAATTGACGTATATCAACATTTACATTTTATTGTCTTTTTTTTTCTAGAAATAAAAACGGAAAGTATTGTGTGTATAATAATAAGCGTGAACATCGATATACATTCAAATTAATACTTACAATTATAAATCTTAAAGTATACTGAGTATGTATTATGAAATTATTCCCTATTGTACTTTCTATTGTACTTTCTAAGGAAAAATGGAATAATTCCGATCGGAATCTATTCCAAATAATTCCATAATACATGCCCTGAAGAATGTATCTAGAAGAATGTCCGAACTTTTTATTCGAGATGACATGAAGCCAAAAATGGAAGAAATAATTCATAAATAATTCAAAAATAAGGATTTATAGAAAATATAAATCTTATTATTATTATAAATTTATTATAATGTAATATGAATCACAAATTAAAATTATTAATTGATACAATTACTGATTTCAGAAATCAAGTGATCAAGAATTCAAGTCTGTATTTTCAAGTGGTAAGTTAAATTTTAAATGTAATAATCATTGAAACTACAACAAATTGATTTTGTTTGGTATTTTGAACGCAATATCGAATTTATTTCGTCAAACGAAAGCAATTTGAAGAGAAATTAATTTGAAAATGCATAACCTATATAATTAAAAATGTTAATTAACATGTACATTAATAAAATATCTCTTTATTTTAATAATATCTATTAAGAAATTAATTTATTAAAAAGGAAATATTACAATATTATATTATTATATTGTATTGTTTTTATATACATATATGTATACTACATACACACATACATAAATTACATTAATGAGATACTTCTTTGAAATTAAAACAGATTTTAATATAAAAATAGATATTATAATATGAAGAATGATACGAAAATTTTATGTCAATAATTTTATTAATTGCATTTTAAATTAAATGGTAAATTTAAAATACCTAATGATTATAATAACATTTTCGATATGTTTACAAATATTATACAGAAATATGTTACATGTGATAAAAAGTACAACATACTTTAATTTTTCAAAACAAAATTTTAAATTTCTTTTAATATTTTTTTAAATATTTTTTTTTAATATTCTTTTATGAAGATTGTCTGAAAAATTTTTAATACATTTTGTTTTGTACAATTCATAATTTAGTATTCATATATTATCTTTACATTATTCGAAGATCATATTTTGTACATTATATTCATTTTACTTTTTTAATTCAGAAAACAATATTAACATTTCATTAAAAAAATATATAAGAAATTTTTGAAACGAGAAAAATTAAGAATTAAAAATTTTATTTGTATATTAAATGCTGACTTTGTTGGGTTATCTTGAGATATGTAATTTTTATTCGAGCTTTTATTCAAGCTTTTTTTTATAAAATTAATATTCATAGTTATATAAGTGTTTTGAATGTTTGAACCACACTATATATGAACAATTTAGATTCAATAAACTCTGTGTTTACACAACATATTAATACATCAATTTATTATCGGTATAACTACTCGTCGTCATTAATGAGATGCGATACCATGATTGTCGTTTATTAATCAGCTTATTATTATATTCGATTTATTATTAATTATTTTCTCGTTAATTCAAATCTAAATCCATTTCTCATGATCTGAACACAAAAGAAATTTATTACAAATCTCACTTTGTATATACAAGTTTAATAGCGTATTTTTATTAAAAAGTTAAAATAATAATCGTATTGCTCTTCACGAAATCGTTGTGTCACTGCACTTTTATTAGCAGTAATAAACGCAATTAGGATCGCGTCTATTAGATTTCCTCGGATTCCATCACGATTCGAATAAAATTAAAACGTACCATGCCAGCAACGAATATGCGAGGACATTCGTTCCAATTAATTTCTAACGAGCTCTTGATTGGTAACGAAACCCTCATTTCTACACTTTCGTTCCGGCGAGATGCAAATTCACACTGGTTGGCATAAAAACGACTCTTATTGATCTTTAAGGACGATAGCAGTTGGTAAAAATCGAGATTGACGATTCTTCTCTTTTTCTCTTTTTTTTTTAATTCGAAGTTTTTATTCGCTTTTCAAGATGGCACACGGCAGTGTTTTATTAAATATTCGTGATATTGAAATTTGCGCGTATACTATTGAAATATTAACGCGTAATATAAATTATATACATATATGAAAACCATATATTTATATTATTTATAAAGTAAAAAATTTATTAGTATTATTTATACATTATTATCTGAATTTCTTCCTATTGCTTAAAAACAAACTTTTTAATCAAAATAGATTTGAAAGCGGATAAGGCAAATTTTAAATAGTATACTTGGAAAACAAAATACTTGATGCTTTAACATTATGAATTCATGATGTCACAAATCTATTTTATTTCGCAGACTTTCGCGGAATTTTATGCAATTTCTATTTTATTTGTAAATTACGGATCCATAATGTTACAAATAATTGAAATAGCATTTATATCACGATACGTTCACCGAAAATGAAATACTCGTGAATTTGAAGAATAAATTTGAATAAAAATTTATTTTATTAAATAAAAACATATTCAAAATATGAGTAGATTTCTTTTATGTACATCATAATAAAATTAGAATAGACATCAGGTATCGATTATTCTATCGATATAATAAGACGAACTCAATGCTTCAAATTATAGATATACGAAAATAAAAATACATTTAACTTCTTTTTATGAAATTTCTGTTAATTATTTTTACTTCTTGTTATTTTCACGATATTATCATTTTAATTATAATCTCATCAATATATAAACGAGATTGACGTTAGTAACTCTGTTATTAATAATTTACTTTTTCCGATAAGTTTCTCGGTATTTTATTGGTGAGTGTAGCGTGAAGAATTGAGAACATTTCAATACTGTCAAATTATACTCAATTTGAGTTATTTTTAATCATTTTTAGTTCACCATTGCTCTACTCAATATATTCGTTAATTTAATTAAAACAAGGCGAAGTCAAACAATTTAATTTAGAAAGTATTAAATTTGACTCAAATTTAGTTTATGTACAATAATGTAAAATTCAAAATCTTTCTCATCAAAGTTGTTATTTAATTTGGAATAATTTAAAAATATTTCTATTATAATCTTTACAAATGAATCACTCCATTTAATACCGTGATTGATAAAACGATGGTGAGAGTGACGCGGGTCAAGCTCACTACTTTTTAAGCTCTGCACTTCATGCGCCTGTATATTCATAGAAACACACATATACTCGATCTTCCGTCTTTTCATAGATAGAAATCGCATCTTTGGCAACGTGGCGTGTTTGCGCGAGGTTAGATCCGGATTACGTTCAATTCGCCGTTGTGTAAACCAAGTAGGATCGGATTAGAATGAGGCTACCCCGACAGGCATTGGACGTAACCGGCATTATACTAACGACGGGTTGATGGTTGATCTCCGCGACAGGGCATAAACGTCGATAACTCCGGTACGAAATTACCTTCTCATTAAATCGAGATTAGCGGGATTACGAGGCGCGACGTTAAACCTGACGTTAAACGAGATTTACTTGATAAAATTCAAACAGAAAGGAACGGGCACGTTAAATCCATTATATGGGCTGCGCTTGTGTCATATATATGTGCGTGCGTGTGTGCGTGCGTGCGTGCGCGCGCGCGCGCGCGCGCGTGTGTGTGTGTGTGTGTGTGTGTGTGTGTGTGTGTGTGTGTGATGGAATTTTATTCCTCTAATAATTCTACCTGTCTGCACAGTGTGAAAATTTGATACGAGGCTTCAGTACCGAGCTAATTAACCCTTTTAAACATAATCAGACACACACACATAATGTACGTATATTATCTAACGGAAATGTTCCGCCTAGTGTAACATTCCCATGCGGTAACATGAACATCTGCTGCTATTAATGAATATCTCCAAATCTAGTCATGAATTAAAAAAAAATTACGACTACTTATTTATTTATATTTTTCACCTAATGGGAATTAATCAGAATGACACACAGTATTGAATACTTTGACATGACATTACGAAAGGAAAAGGATGGAAAGAATTGATCGGCGAGGTTTTCTGCGTCGTTTGACTCCGCTTGACATTTCTTTCGGATCTGTACGATAGCTCGCTCAGGTATTCTTAAACCGGCGACACCAGCACTCTTACTATGCGCACGACGTTGTGCGTGACGAACTACGAAAGGCAATATCCTTAGAACGTTGTCGGAATCCCTAAATTCGCTTGCATCGACACGACCGATGCCGAGAGTGAAAAACGAATTGTCAGTTCTGGGCACTCTTTAACGGGAGGAACTGTATTTGCGATAGACGATAGGTGTTATACTTTTTTTACGACTATTAAGAGCACCGATCGACAACTTGCATGAAAAGACATTAAAATAACTGTCTCTCATTACAGAACATGTAACAATTTTTGCCACTACTTCTTTGCCACTACTTAAAAACTCTCTTAAAAACATATCTTTTATTAAAAGTAATCATTTTTATTATTTATTGATAACCATTATTGACAAGATCTAGAAAATGAAAATGATACCATCTATGCAAAAAATTGAAAATGCTGCAAAATATTAAATGAACAACATCTAATAAATAATGTTACGCGTAAACTCGTGACCAATGTGTCAGTCTCTCTCTCTCCAAATGAAGTTAAAATGATATATAACGCAGAATCGAAAACAACGTCAACATGTCTTGCATACATATGATCGTGTTTTTGCAGAGGATTTGCGGACATTACTGTCATCGGAGATGAAAGCCTCGCATCGATATATCCAATATATCAAACATATCCGTGGATTTGTCGGCTTTTGAGCCATCCATGCAATGATTGGATTTCGAATCAAGATTATTTACTATCATGTTACAAATCGAACGGATTTGCTTCAATAGCTAACTCGCCTCAGACTCATAATTACGTAGTTGTGATCATTTTCAATTTTGTACCATTTTATACAAGAGCGTTAATAATAGTTGATAAAAGTTCAACGAAGTAAAACGAGTTTGATAAACTACGTTGAAGAAGCTAACGAAGTTTTAGAAAGAGAGATTGTCCTTCAGTTTAATTTAATAATTAAATTCAATAATTTGCGAATTTTATTTCTTCCTTTTTTTCTTTGAATGATTACACCGTTCATTAAAGCCGAGGCAAATTACGTTACGCATTAAAAGCTTTTGCACGCAGGAGAATACGATATTATCATCGGCAAACTTCCAGTTCTCGGTTTACGTCTCATAATTTTCCGTTTTAATTATCATAGCCCCGACCGCCATTCTTCCATTTATCTCTTTCCTTATTCTCCCTTTCGTTCCGGTCTGGAAAAGCCCGAGTCTTACTTCCGCAGGGGTTCTTAATAAAATCGGAATTGTTAAGTGAGTCGTTATAATTTGAAAGGAATTCTGAGATCGCTTTGACTGAAATTTGATATCGAAAGATGCGAGAAAGTGCATTTCTCTTACATAGTGTAGCTATTTCTTGCTTTTAATATTTCTCTTATTGCAGTTATTTATATACCTATCTTATTTATATATGTTCTTTATATTTATATGTTTTTTATATTTATAAATTATATTAATACATAATATAAATTAATACATATTTAATTAAATTATAACTTCAGTATATACGTCGCACTTATCAAAAACTTAATTTATTAAGTATTATTTACTATACTTAAAATAAACTATACTATACTTAAAATAAACGAACTATATCAGTAAAAACTTTGTGCTGTCTACTACAATGAAAAAAATATTAAAAATTCAAAATATTCATTTTTCGTATTAAAAGATAAATTTTTTGAGATCCTTGCATTTTTGCCATACATCCTATAGAAGTGGGATATATGGCTACTCATAGGGGGGATACGACTCATGAAAAAATTTACAAATAATGTATATAAATAAGACGTAAAATGATACAATTTATAAAATGTGTTTATAAAGTTTTAAGGAATAAGAATGATAAATATGTATAGGAAATAATAAATAATTACAATCTTCCTGCATATATTACAAATATTATAAGGTACATATTTCATATAATGCATTTATTGCATTTAGTGCACTGAATTCAATCTGCACACTTTGTATGCTTTGAGCATAAATCCCACTCGCTAAAAATATCATATATTCTAAACAGATGGGATATACAAGACAACAAATTAAACAAAGAAAACAAAGTACTTGTATTTTACTATACAACATGCTTAACTATTCTACTACACATATGTATCACGAAACAACCACTAAGTCTTTACATCCTATAGTAACTATTTTTAATCACTAAGTCTTTACATCCTACAGTAACTATTTTATGTAGATTATAATTTATGATGGCGTTACTTATTACAGTGACAAATCGGTTCAACTCATAATAATTTCATTAATGTTAACAGTAAGAAACTGAAATCATAACACAATATTAATATTATATAACATAACGACAAGTAATAGAGAGTTGCGAGAAAATTATCCCCACTCTTTCTATTTTTTCTGTGGCGTAAATCTCAGCGCAGCGTATTTTCGGAATTACCCTAACATGCTTTAACTTAAATTATTATTTATTTAAAATAATATAAAAGCATATTGTATACTTATATTTACCTTTTTATATCCGTGAATACTTTGACAATTAATTAGGAATTAATTTTTCTTTAAAACAAATTTGAAGATTTACACATACAATAATTTTTAATTAAAATTCTTAGCTATTCAATCATGAATTAGTATAAACTAAGCAACTCTGAATTGGCTGAATTGGCTCGCAAATAGAAAGAGAATGATTTCTAAACGTTAATTATAAGTCATAAATATCGTGGTAAATCGAGGTCGATAAGTGACCATCGCAAAATTCTCATTAATCGGGCGAAGCGAAGCGGCCAAAAAGGGACCGATAAATCATGAGTTCGTTAATCTAGCTACGGAGTTTGCCAATATTTCACGAACGGTAATAGGTAAATCGGACTGAGTCGCGAAATCGAGAGATCGAGTACGGTCGTCGAGGGAGCTGCGATCGATTAAATATCGGTCACTATTGGTTCTCGCGCACTTGAGCGGATTATGAGGGTAATCGAAGAAGGTCAAGTGAGATCACAGAAGGAAATCCAAGGGGCGATTAGGCGATGGCAGGACTGGATTATTCGGATCGACAGCTTTCGATTCGCGGCGATCTGAACATCGCGACGATTGAAATCATGTCGGTTTAACTTTGAACTAAAATGCTACGAGGAAGATGATGTTTTCCCAATTCTGTTTCTTTATCGTTAGTAAACGCGAAATGGGATAAAAGCAAGATTTGTGGGACGTAATCTTGTTTACCACATGTACACAGCGCGAAGAAGTTCTGCAATGCGGGTATTTCTGAGTGCCAAACGTGCCAAATATTTTATTTCATGACTTCCTATCTAGATTTTATATTAGATATAAAATATCAAGAAATAAATGAAATTTAAATTAAGTAAAATCTGAAAATAATAAGAAGATATTGCTTTCTTACTTCAAAAGTGACACTTTAAAAAAAATGTGAATTAAAAAATGTGATTTTTAAATTATTATCATGAATGAATTAAATAAATATTATTTCATCAATTATCAAAATAAGAGAATTAAAATAAGAGAAAAAACGATGTTATATAGGACTTTGGTAATATAATTCAATTTTTATGTATTGTTATTTTAATAATATAGTATACTATTTAATAATTTGACCTACTGATCCTTAGCTAACAAAGCATTGAGAAGTGCGCAAGTTCTCGCAATGACAAGATGACAGTCAACGTTATTGTATTACAAACGGCTTTGGGGATGCAGTCAAATCTCGACTAGCAAGGCTATTTAGGCTCATCAACTTTAATTGGCTTCGTTTGTAATTACGGCATGAGAGAAGTTCGCGATAGAGTTGATAACCAACAACCAAAGACAATGAAGAAGAAGGCCGGAAGGAGAGGATGGTATAACTCAGCCTACGTTGACAGGGGCTGCGTTCTGAAGAGATCAGGGAAATGAGTTCAGAACCGGCATTGTTGCTCCTCTCGGACGAGAAGACCTGATACAGATTCTCGCTACAGACAAAAGACTTTTCTCTTTATTCGCCAACGAGGACATTGTCGCGAATACTCGATAACATAATAATCATATTCGCTTCGCAAAGGAAATATTCGAGATATCAACCGCATTTAATTAGAGTATTCGGATACGAACAGTTTTATCATACAGTAATTTGAGTGTACAATAATTTACTTTCAACATAACAAAAAGCGGAAAGTCACTTTAAGTAATACTTTCGAGGTATATATATATATATATATATATATATATATATATATA
>NW_012130072.1:2472440-2476720 GCF_000143395.1 Atta cephalotes
AATTACTTACGTAGTATATATATATATATATATATATATATATATATATATGAGATGAGAAGATCAGATAAACTCTTCGCTTCCAGTGAACATGAGCTAATTTTGTTAATACTATAGGGATTAACTTGTAAATTCTTTATTTCATAAATCTCATGTGTAACAGAATTTGTTTTCATAAACCTTGCTTTTCGTAGATCCTTGACTGCTTCTGCGTACCGTAAACTAAAGATAATAATTCTCGAGCATATAACTGCAAATTTGCAGCTCGTGTAACAACGATGGCTCTTGAAACTGTAACTTAGGAGCAAATTGCAAAGCCAGTCGCGCGTTACCACGTACAAGCGTGTCAAATCGTTTGACTGAGACAGACACATTTTTCGGTTACCGCACAAACAAACGCGAGGCGCACCCATACGGTCGCTTCCTGGGCCTGAAAGGATGGGCACGCTACTTTGCCCGGGAAAGGGAGAGGAAAGAGACGCGTGGGAATGACCTCCTTTATGTTGAGTTACGTTTCAGCATAACGCTCTTAAACTACTTTCAGAAACAATATACATACCGCGTGAAACATTCCACAAATCCACTGTGTTTATATGATAAATTGTACTGCGTTTATAACGGCAATTGTCTAAATATTCGCTTAGCAGTCATCACATAATCCTTGAAAAAAAACGACTATGTTTTTATCATTTATAGGATTATTATTATCATATTATTGAGTTGTCCGGAAAGTTCCGTGTCGATTAACCTATATAATTTAATAAATGTATACTAAAATTTAAATTTTCTGCGTTTCAATTTTCCTTCAACATCGGCACGAACTTTCCGGACAACCCAATATTATATTTACATTTTATATAAATATTAATTATTTGACCTTATTATAATAAGACATTCTCTAATGATCAGTTTTATCATGATCTCAATTAACTTCACTCATAATTTATCAAATTTTTTATCTCTTTCCACTTATAATTCTACAATTAAGATAAAGAATGAAGTTAAGTCGATTGAAGTTAATATTGATAAAACCAATCATAAATCTTTGATTAATCCTTCTCGAGAGAATTCTGGGACCTACTATCTTCTGGATATCGAGTAGTCGCTACTTCAAAATTTCATATTCGACAAGAATCGACTGGCAAACCTCATCTTCGAGATCTCCCGATGGTATCTTTGCCTCGATTACCAGCCTTTCCCAGACATTCCCGAAATTCAATCATCCTCTCCAACTATTCGCCAAGAGCGATGTCAAGAGCGGAAGTACATCATTCCGCTGCCGTCGGTTCCCCCGACGAGGGTCGCCAGTTGCGAGGACGCCGCATCATGCTGTTCTCCTCCTTCTCTATAAGCTACAACACGTGATGCGAACACGTGGAAAGGAGAGATCGCCGGCAAAGAGACCTTTCTCTCTCCTCCCTCCACTTGGAGCATAGGCTCTATCTCTCTTCTCTTTGTCTCTCTCTTTCTTTCCCTCTTTCTCTTCCGTTTCTGTCCTTTGGCAACCAACAGGTAGAAAGAGAGACAGGTGGCTTGGCGATGTATGCATGATGCCGGGTGCGATACGACAATCCTGAACTCTGGCCAGTGTCCGTGATGACTACCTCGTGAATCGACGTGTCTGTTCGATAAATGACATAAAGCTGGTTTCCTTTATATCTTTTGTGAAATTTATCAAAAAGAAGTCTTTATTAATATAATTCTAATTATATTAGAATCACTGATTATTATTAATGTTTTGTGACAAGTACGCGCAGTGTTTGAAATTGTAAATCTTTCAAAATATTTTTATTTCTGAACTTAAACTTATCGTCGTGTTGAAAGTGTTGAAATATAATCATTGAATAGTAAATAAATAAAGTGAATTGAATCGCAATTTTTATTAGTGTAAGTTAAGAAATATTAGTGTAAATTAAGAAAAAAGTGAAAAACGATAATTTGTTTGCTTTCGTGCTTTTGTATTAACAAAATTAATACAATTGAACATCAAAGCGAATATTAATCCAAGCGGTATTTTGATTTAATGTAAACATTTATTAAAATTTAGCAATTAATTTAACTATTAAACAATTTCATAAATGTAGTAAAACTTTCAATTAAAACATTTTGTTAATGATATATAATTCCTTGATTATACAATGATATATAAATCCGTGATTATACAATGATATATAAATCCTTAATTATATACAAAAATATACATAATATTTATATGTACTCATTTATATGTACTCATTTATATTTTTGTTTCGCTTAGTCTTAAAAGTGAAGGTAAATTTAAAATTCACTTTAGAAGCTATTTTAAAATAATTATGAATCAATTTTGTTAAAAAAATATTATATTCCTTAGCACGAAAAATTTGTAGGGCATAAAAATAATCTTTAAATTTTTTAGATATTTTAATCTGCAGAATAGTAAAATGTCAATCTTATGTTAATTTCCATGTTATCAAGATTACATTTTATTTAATTACACACAATGATAAGAAATAACTACTTTATTTAATTTTCTTAATTTAAAAAATAAAATTGTACATGAATCACATATATTACTAAAATAATTTACGTATATTTAAACAGAATCTCGAGGAAAACATTGCTATGCCCTCGTGATCTGTTTTCGGTCTCTCCTTCCAATAGATAATAGATGTCAATCGTGGTGTTCTATCAAATTCTGTTAGCCAGAAATATTTGTTCGATAATATTGGCAGGCGACTAGATGGAAATCATCGCGGCTACGGTTCTATTGACAAATGGTTATCTATGGTATTGTCGTTAATGATTATTCTCTCTAGTTCATATTTGTTTTCGTTAACAAGATTGGACAGTCATGGGTTTACAACTCCTATCTGTACCAGCTAATTTTCAGTCAAAACAGCTAATTAATATTGAATTTGAAGGTGAATGGTCTGGTCAGATATTAATTAAATTAATAGATACTAAATTAAATTAATTAAATACATATAAATGTATGTATATATAATAGAAAATGGAATATAACGTAATATTATCTTTATTTATTTACTTTCTTCACAATTTAATTATACGATTAAGATTAACGATCATTTTCGCGCCTATTAATGCTATTGCACGTTCGAAACGTTATGGTTCGTATGACGGTGTAAAAAATTACGTTACATAGGAAGCTATCTCATTTCCATTTCTTTTCATCGTGCGTACATTCATGATCCTCTTGCTCACATGAGTTTGTCCGTTGATCGACGGTATCATTCCGAGTGTCCTCCACGCCCTTACCGCTCAAATTTATACGAAGCATAATATTGTTGACACGCCCCGGAAACTCGCATTTCGTGAGAAAGGAAGTTCGCCACCTTTCCTTTCTGCCCTTTCTCCTTTCTCGCAGTATAAATTTTCTATGGCAAACGCAGTGATAAACTTAAGATGAATTCTTTTTCGGCTACGGGACGATAGATAAATAGAAAGCACAACTACGTGATTCGAAGTCACAAGTACAACACGTATTCGCATCTTCTTTCTCGTCTTCCTAGTCGTTCCCCGCGGATTACTTTCACACGTTTCACGGTTATGTATCTCGTCTCGGTGGTGTCTGAAAGATAATTCTCCGCTGGGATCAAATTCTCTGATCACTCACGACGTGCGCGCGACAATCAGCGACAATGTGATGTGACGTCGCAAAATCGGCTAAATGTCACGTTTCGACAAGACAGATTTATTGTATGAGCTCTCCCTCTTGATACAGGATATGAATAACTCATACTTAACTATGAGACATGTATTTAGCGCAAAAGAGACAGGGGTTGGATTTAAAAACTAAGGATAAACTAAAGAATTTATAATATTTCAAGGTTTATGTCTCAAAATCATAAACGTCATAATCGAATTAATCTGTATGTTCTAAAATATTGAAGAAGATAAAAATTAAATTATTACAAAAATATAATGATAATAATTAGATAAATTTTATTAAGAAATTTTCGATTAAGATATTATTAAGTCACTTTTTTATTAAGTCAATATATATTTATATATAATAATCATTTAAATGTCATTTAAAGTATCTAATCTGTCTAACATTTGTATAGTATTTCCATTTATGTGCATAGATTTACTTTAACCAACTGCATTACTAGGTATATACGTACTGTAGACGTGCTGCTGAAACGAGCATCCAGGCGTGACATTTTAGGGCTTCCCCTACACACACACACACACACACACACACACACACACACGCACGCACGCACGCACGCACACACACACACACACACACACACACACACACACACACACACACACAC
>NW_012130072.1:2476740-2490205 GCF_000143395.1 Atta cephalotes
CACACACACACACACACACACACACACACACACACACACACACACACACACACACAAAAACGACAGAAATACATTCAGCGTAATATCAGTATAGTCATTTACCGACGATCTGTTGCGATTCTACTTCCGTCATGTGGAAATTTGCTATTCCACAACGCATAATCGTTACCGCGCTCTCGTAAATTCCACGACGTCGCTGTCACTCTGTCATGCCAATTATTTCACACTTTGTACACATTCGAAATAAAAAATTTGTATTATTTGTTTTTAGACTACACAATAGAATTTATTTATGTTCTATTATTTGCTCTGCTAATTACTAAAATAACAATTAAAAATTGAAGATATCCTATATGTTAAAAAAAATGGTGTTTAAAAAATATGATATCCTGTCAGAATATCATATTTATGTATTATTTAATAAAACGCGAATGTTTTGTATATTATTTAATAAAGTATTGGAAAAATAAAATAAAATAAAAAATCTATGAAACAAGTCATAATATTTTGTAACATTACAAAATTTTATTTCTTTGTAAAAAGTAAATTATTTTTTAAATGATAAATATATTATTTGATGGCATAAAACAAACAAATAAATTTTAATAGGATGAAAATTTTATTGTAGATCATCAATTGATAAATCAAGGATTTATAAATTGTTGAAGTAAGAGACAATTTTATATATAATAGTTAGTCTAATAAATTATATTTTTAATATAAAATGATTAATAACATTTAAATCAAGTTATTAATTGTTTTAATGTTAGATTTTGTACACACACA
Source organism: Atta cephalotes (assembly GCF_000143395.1). NCBI lineage: Eukaryota > Metazoa > Arthropoda > Insecta > Hymenoptera > Formicidae > Atta > Atta cephalotes. The sequence goes on from NW_012130072.1 coordinate 2,477,527, forward strand.
ATGTGATTTATAGATTAACTGTAAAAAATCCACGACTAAAATGCTAATCGCCAATGCATCCAGTAATCAAACAATAGCTCCTACGTCATCCATAAAATTGCGAAGATCCCGTCGATTATCATCCACTAGAGGATTAAAACAACGACTTACCGCAAATATCCCGAAGGATTCTCTTCCTCGTCAAGATCCGGATCATAAACTCGGTCTTTGTGCCGCAGCTAGCAAGAACATCGACAAGGACAACACGAGAGGCAAACTACTGATAAACTGGGAGATGAACGAGAGGATCAGCTTGAGTAGCGGCTCCAGTGTCGGATTGGCGATTCGTCCCGACAGCAGGAAAGGTATCGAGTTCAGCGAGAATTACAGAAGGGAAATGGAAAGTAAATCGAAAATCGGAGAATATTCAGAACGGAATTGCGAAACCAAATCATCAGCATTGTCATCAACCAAATCAACATTGGAGTTGATGAACGTGTCCGGATTCCTCTCAAATATCGATCGAAAGCACCGTAGAAATTCCCATTCAATCGAGATCGATACGAAAGACGAGAACATTCTCAAGAGCGATTCAAAGTATGAAATCGGTATTCCCAGTCGTAGCTCTGCGATAAGAAAGCAAAAGCAACAGAATACGCTCAGAAAGGACAAGGCTGATACGACGAGAAAATGGATCAAGGACAAGGCCAGTGACTCTATTTCCAAACGGCTAGAATTGATTCATGAGCTTAATCAAAAGATTTTGGCCAACTATGAAAGGTTTCACCAAAGATCAAAACGTGCCAAAGATACGAAAGAACAGGTTACCAAAAATCGTATCAAGGATAATATTGATCCTGAGGAACATGTTTATACAGAGATTAAGAGGAAAAACAAAACAATCTGTAGAACGAACGATCGAAAAAACCAGGGCATACTTAAGCAGGATATCTCTAACCAAGATACTTGTAGAAAAGATTGCTCCAAGAGAGATGCTTGCAGACAAACAGATTCTAATAAATCAATCTTATCTAGAAGTTACTACGAAAGTATGGAAGACCGAACGGAGAAGAAAGACGTTTCAAGAACTACGAATAAACCTGAACGCAGGATTGTTTGCGAGAATACGAACTTTAGCATGGCGGCTAAGGAAAATTTCTTTTACCAACTAGACGAGAAAACGCAGCCATCGAAATATGTGAAATTGAAAAACAAGAAAGAACGATTGTCAGAAGGAAGTTCGATCTTCTATGCAAATGAAGACGTGCCTCTAAAGAAGATCGAATCAATTGAGACTCAAGATTGCCTTGAGAATTCCAGATTGTATCCTGAAAATTGCAATCTGTATAATGACGAGCCGGAGAATGATAGTTTGAAAGAAAATGCAAAAGCTCTGAAGATCGATCGATCCGATCTGCAAAAAGATAATGTTGAATCGCGGACAGCGAGCGAAGACGCTGTGATAGACGAAAAGATTTTAGAGAGCAAGATTCTGGAAAATCTGGACGAGACAATCGATAAATTCGATAGCGAAAGGATGCAGCTGACGTCAGAGGATAGCAATGAGGAGAAGGACAGCTTCAGCACGGATTCTATACAGAGTGGAAGTCCCTTGAGTGTGAAAGATACGAAGGACGCCGCTAACCTTTTGGATACCTTCAATTCCTCGTGGGATTCGGGAGTCGGGGTGGACGTCGGCAATGGGAGTGGGTGGGTGAGGATACATACGGGGATCGAGAGCAGCCTCGTATATCTTACTCTGGACACCACAGCTAAGGACGTCTGCAGGGACATGCTGCTGGGAGACGACTTGTCTCTGTTTGTTCAGGTAAACGCCAGTCTCCGTAGCTGATTGTCCTTCAACTTGTGTGCCAACATCACGTTCACTTTGTTCTGTAAAAAAATGAAACATAAAGTACAACTGAAGTTTTCGTGGATACGAGAGATATTTATATAATTTTGATTTAATCTTTTATACTCTGTGTGTATAAATACAAGAAAACATCTAAGTCTAAATTTTATATATTCATATAAAGATTAAATTTAATTAATAATTTTGTGGTTCCAAGAATAAATCCCATACAAATAAAATGTCTATATCAGCCCCCGCGATTATTAGTGCGTAAATTACATATTCATAAGGTGATAAGATATAATTTTTACAAATAATTAGAATAATACTTACTAAATAAAGTTAACAAGTTTCGACTCTGGATTTGAATTCTCCTTAGTGCGAAAGTACAAACTGAGTCCAGAATCAAAACGTTTGTTTGATAAGTGCATTTCCATTATTTATGAAAATTATATCTTATTTCCTTAATGAATACAAAATTTACGTTCTAACAACCGAACTTATGTAAGTATTTTATTTGTATTGGATATATATAGATCATTTTCATATCTCTGAGTTTTTTAAATTCTTGATTTTTTATTGTATCATTGAAATCACCGAAATTAACAATTTCAAAATGAATCCTACCTTCTCTCTTAAGAATTTTTATTTTTAACTAACTTAAGAGAAACTGACAATCTCAAAGAAAGTCGAAATAGCCCACGTGCTGTGCGTTACTGTCGTGAGACAAGCGTAGCGTAGTCCGACTTCTCAAAGATAACGACGTACGCGCGAGTAATCAAAGGAGTCTAAGACTTAAATAGCCGGCCGAGTCGGTGAAAGAAGTTTCGGCTCAATGAGACTACTAAAGCCACCGAGCTGAATACCGAGTTAACTATGCTCTTGCAAGAAGAAGACGTGCTCGTTTTATCCTGCAAACCTTCGATAGCGAAGACAATTAGGTACTTCATTATCTCATAATTGTTAATTGGCCGCAAACAGTTAATTAATAATTACACTTTATAGCTTTATACGAATTAAGCAATATCAAATATATTTAGCCTCTATCAAGAATAGTAGCACTCGTTTACGTTAAGAACATTTTTAATAAAAAAATTAGTAGATAGTTATTTTTATTAAAATTTTATTTATGTATAGTTACGTAAATGTGAAAACTGCTAATCTATAATTAAAACTATAACTATTTCATTTACATCATAAATGTGATAAAAAAAATAACAGTCTTACTTCCACAATATTATTATAATTACTTGTACTCTTTTTAGGCGGACATATATAAAATAAGTTGCTTGATTTTACTGCCTAATAAATTATATAATTTAATATTTTTTATGTATACGATGCAAAAACATTTGCATTAAAATTTTTAATTAATATTTTTACGAAACATAGCAATTAAATAATACATAAACAACGTTTATTAACAAATAAAACTATATGCACTAGTATAAGATGGCATATTAAAATATAATGATATATTAAGATCATTGAGATTATCGAAAACTTCAAAATCGATAAAAACAAATTAATTTATAATTTATATTGAAGTAAATTAATTTTATAGAAATAATTTACGAAATTTGGAAAGTTATAATATATACAGTATTTATGTGTTATCCTTTCATTCTCATTTAATTACATAATAATTTTGAAATTATTAATTAATTTATATATATTATTAAAATATACATATAGAAATATATAATATTAGATTTGATTCGTAACACACAAGTGTTATTGATATATTTTATACAACTAAAATTTTTCTAAATATTCCGATATTGTTTATAAATTTTCTTCATGCATATACGACACAAGAATTTACTGCTTAATCCGCAATAATTCGTTTCACCTCGACGTATTGAATACACTGCATTTTTGCGAAATAAACTTTTCGTCCATATTATTCTCTTGATGGTTGGTTGAACAGTTTTCATACGTGGGAAAAAGGCGACTCAACACTTCTCGTGGACTTTATCCGTGAATTCCTTCCAGCTTCTCCCTTTTAAAATGTAAATTCGTCGAGAGTTGCATTCTGATTCTCAGTATATTATAAAATATAATTATGAATTATTCCGGATACGTACAGTGAATGGACATTTAAATCTTCATTTATTCACCAAATGAACGAAAAAGAAAATACCGTGACTTTATTTGACAGCTGTGAAAAATGTGTTACAAAATGTTGAGCATTTCCCATTTGATAATTCTCGAATTCATTCATATCACCCAGTAGGTCACGATACGAACGCCATACGATACGAACAGAATTCTTCCGTCGATGGAAGACAGCCCTCAAAGTCCTGAGAAAGCAATAGAGCAACGCGATGCGTTCATGGAAGAATCTCTATATTTTCAACGCGTCGGAGATATTAAAGGATCACCGGCCTGCCGAAAGAATCTACTGCTGCAGCATCGTAATACTTATCGATAAAATTCCTTCAATCCAAAACGCGGTTCCATGAACTCATTGAGTTAAAAAACAAAGTGACCCAGATCTATCAGTTTTTTCGATCACAATATTTACAATCATCATATTACAATCAATAACAACGATTCCGATGACATTTTCAATGTCAAGCCCATATATAATTTATACAGAAAATCGCTTTGGAATCTTATAAATGGCTCCAGTGCTGAGTAAATATCTCAATCCTTAGCTGTCAGTATTCTGTTAGTTAAGTCTGACCACAGGAGAATAACATTACTGCGGCGAAAGCCGTAGACGTAGAACAGTATGAAGTAGTAACATGACACCTAATATTTCAAAAGTTCTCTTTCCCTCCCTCCCCCCTCTATCTCTCTCTCTTTCTTTAGCAATAACATTGACCAATACTGATCTACATCAGTCTAACTGTTTCGCGATAATAGAACTACGTGTTCTCTTAAGACTTTGGATTACTCATTGTAGTTATATTGAATTACAACATTATTAAGCGAGAAATTACATATAATTTCCTCTGTTGAGATATTAACTCTCCCAAATGCTCTTGATATAGTACATGAATATTCTAGCAAGTATTGACCTGAATAGACATCGTAATTCTGATAGTTAATCGGTAATTGATTATTATCGAAACAATATTGACTGTTAAGATGTGATTAACACTTCTGAGTTTACCTACCCATTAAGTTTGCGTAAAAATGTCAGCGAGTTTTACAATACTTTTTGAAATATTGCATAAAGTAATGATCGTGCTTAAAGTTATAAAAATAGAGTAAAAGTAAACTATGAAAAGGTAGAAATTTAAAATCCAACATGCGAAATCAAGCATTATTTCGGAGAATCCCGCGGGATTCGCGAGAGACTGTCGCTGCCAACGGGAAAGATCCCGTAGATCGAAACTCCACGTTCGACTGTTATTGATCGACGAAAGAGATCAATGCGCGAGTAAAGAGGACCAATCCATGAAAACAAACGAAAGATTCCGCAGATCGTGAAATCTCTCGAGAGATGTCCCACCTACAGGGTCGGACTGCAAACGAGAAATTTTTTTATCTCACATAGGAATTAAAAGAAAGCGTATCATAAAGTATGGCAATACAGCACGTATATTAAGATTTTTATTGATAATTTTGTTAACATCTGTAATGCTGGAAAAATAAAATTTTAATCAACTATACAATTACATATTTAGATACACTGAATATTTAGATACACTGAATATCGACATTGTGTAAGAAATGAAGCTAAAGTATGAGAGATTTACGTTTAAAGACTGAAGATTTACGCTATTTTAGTTCTCTTCTCGGTCCAAGACTTAAATAATTTAAAAGTCTTCTTGCATCGGCCCTGCTTCCTTCCCGAGAGAAACATCGTGGCGCTTTGGGAACAAACATGCACGAAGACGAACTGTACAATAATGAATTCAACGAACGTATATTTAATGCAGGATTTAACGTCGCAAGAAAAATACTTGGTATTCTTGTCAAGTGAGAGCTAACCTTCGAGTTGAAAATCATTTACACTATTTACAGCATATGTTCTTCCTATGTTTCTTCCATTGTGTGTGATTATATTTTTATTTATGCGCTATTATAATGGCTAATGCGCTGTATGCTATTTTCATAAAGAACATAATCAACTTTGCTTGCGGAAAAGATTCGTAAAATGAAAAAGATTGTTAATCTTCGAAAAAATTGTCTCTCAACGTATCTCGATGTACCTTGATATTCTATTAACATAACGAAAGCTAGAGGCAAAGCAGCTTGGTATTTATTACGTCTCCGCAAACTAAATCTCGCGAGGTAATCGCACAAACTTGTCACACGTTACATTCTGTTTCTAAATACTTGCGGAACACAGATTATTCCACATCAGGATTATGGAGTATGGCATACCGAATTAGAGTGAACTAGACGAGGAAGAGCTCGTTTTCTACAATAGTAGTGTTTCAAGCTCTCGACAGGTCTGACACATCAGTCTCATCTGTCAACTCGTATAGGAACAATGCATGCACAGAGTCAAGAAGACTTATGCGAGAGCCGTTCAAGTTGCATCTCGGTTTGATTGCGAGACAGTTTTCCTCTCAACGAGAAGCGAAATGAGAAGGAATGAAATGACGCTATGAAGTTTTACATATGAAATACACACACACACACACACACACACACACACACACACACACACACACACACACACACACACACACTACTAATAAGATACTACGTAACGTTAAATTTAAATTTTAACTAAATAAAAATCTTATTTACAGAACTCTTATTATTTTTTCATTGATCTTATTAACTAGATTATACAATTTATAAATTACTAGATGTTTTTAATTTTTTAGTGATAATAAAAAAAAATGATAAATGATTAAAAAATTTTCTGTGGTAAAAATATCAATTGAAATATATTTAACTAATAATATATATTTAACTAACAGTATCAAAATAATTTGATAATGATATAATTAAAATTAAATAAAAACCTTAAAGTTTTCTTTGAGTTGTCAAATTTTTTGAACGTTTTAAATCGAAAAAATTTATAAGATTACAGCTAATATAATTAATTTATTCTTTGATATTGATGCTAATTAAAAAAAATTATTATTAACAAAAAACTAAGTTCTTTAATTAAAAAGTAGAGAATATGTGCAAAGGAAAGGAAGGATTTTATCTTTCTTATAAAACATTAAACCTTAATAAGATTTTTCAAAATCTTGTAATTGAAACAATCCGATAATCTTAAAATTCTCTTTATAATCAATTCTATGAAAAATGTATACTGCTTAATTTATTTGATATGAATGAAATATTTTTTAAGCTAAACTATACAATTCGCTATACAATAATCGAAGAAAACGAAGGTAACGAAATAAAAAGTTCTAACGAATCAAGGCAAAAATCTTTAGATAAAATAATAATCATTTTATGGATCAGGAAGACCATTATGTTTAAAAAAAAACATTCAATTAGATTTATATTATATAATCTATAGCAGTATTAAACAATTGTTCTAATAATCATTAATTTGAAGATCAAGATTACCCCAAAAACATGTTAGATGAACTTCCTTTCAACTTCCATTGATGACGAAACTCTTTATAATTAACTAAAATCATGATTTGTTCCATTTTGCAAATGCTCCATTTACGAGGTGTACTTAACGAATATCGCTTTACGAGCGACATTGTTTAACGATTATTGTTTTACAGCTCCCGCCATTACTTAATGATTTTGCCCCTGTGCTTTTTTTCATGTATCGCTAAAGAACAAAAAGAACAAAATGAAGGAGAGAAAGAGAGAAAGAGAGAGAAAAAGAGAAGAATGAAGAGAGAAGTGAGAAGAAGAATGTTAGATAGATGCGATAAAATTTCGATCGCTTCGTCAAAAAGCATTTTATATCCTTGGTTGCGAAAGACTTTTTTATGATTTTCTGAAGCCAATAAACAATGAGATTATATACAATAAGATTTTATTAAAACCGACGCTTAATAGTTATGCAAATTTATGAATCAATTACTATTAATACTCTCGGATATATTTTTTAATATTTTTTGTCTTATATCTAATATCATAGTGACATTTTTTATAGTCTTATTTATCTCATCATTTATTATATAATCTTTGGATTTTTAAATCTGAATTATTTTCAGATCTTCAACTTTTTAATATTAACAATTATTCAATTACTTTATATTACTTCAATTATTACGATAGACTTGAATTATTAAATGTTAGATGATGTGAATGCTCTTTCTCAAATATTTATATGTACATTTTATGTGTATTCCTTATTATATATGTAAAACATTTTTTTAATCTGCCATGTTAAAATTTTTATCTATTTGAATTAATACATAAAAAAATTTTGTTGCTATCGATTTTTAATTTAAATTATTTTTATTTTAAGTAGTGCTTTTGTTTAACGTAATTATGAAACACTTACAACGTAAAATAGTAAGGATTATTTGTTCTTTTAAAAAGGAATTATAGCATACGAGATATGTGATCCTATTTCTAATCCTCTTACACCTCGAAAGGATAAATAATCTGTATTACGGCTACGTATATTACGTTACTTGAAACGAAATCGTGATAGGAACGGTCGAGATAGGCTGACGAGCAATTTGTATTTTTAATTAAAATCAGTCCGGTAGTCGCGTAAATCCGAGGAAAAGCGCAGCGGGAATAAAATTGTCAATCATAACGACGCTGAGAATTGTCTTTCGTTAAGCGGACAAATTTTTACGCGCCGTTGCCTAATTTAATTAAAGGTACTCGTTCAGGTACACATGCAGTGAACGAAGTGACAATAAATAGATTATAACAGTAAAAGCCGGTATTCTCACTTAAAGTAACAAACGCGTAAGAGAAATATTAAAACGTTGGCGCTTTTTTTTTAATTTAACTCGTTTATTCTTACTCCGAAAAAGAATAAACAAACCTAATAAACTAGTAAATTATGTTAGTTAACTAAGTAAATTATGAAAATATTATGAAGTAGTTTTCACATGAAAAATTCTTCGACGATATTAAAGTTCATTTTAATCTTCCTCAATTTGAGGATCCTGTAATCGACTAGAAAGAATCGCACGAACGTATCTCGAATGTGCACATTTTCGCGTTGATCTATGATGAAAGTAATTCTATTTACTTATCTGCGCTTTGAGAAAAACCGTTTTTCTGTCGTTTTTCCGTGCCCATCGCGCTTAATGCGACGTAGGTTAAACTCACCCGATTAAACGAATTTACCGGTGGGCACCTGCCAACACAACGACGTACGCTCGCAACAGCAGGTGTTTGCGTTTATACACACAAATAAGGTGGGATAACGCATTCGACTTTCGACTAATGCAACGAACAGGTGTTTAATGACGCCAGTAAAGAAAATTTACAAAAGGTCCTTTATCTGAAGGTCCTTTGCCTTTGGTGTTTTGTCAAATTGAATTGAATAAAAGAGAAAAAGTACTGTAATATTGATGAGACAAACGAGGAAAAATTGATCGCTCGATTGATCATATACGAATAGTGAAGTTCAAAAATGTTGCAAAAATTGGCAACATTTCACCTTGAATAATAAAATATCTTTGTAGCTACAAAGCGAATTAGCGTGATGAAACAATCTCTCAAATGAAGATTCTATTTTTACTGTAATTTTCAATACTGTATAGAAAAGAAATGGAAATATAAAAAGTAAAATAAAAATTGACGATCAATTTATCTAAAATAAATAACGACTGCATAATATTTTAAAAAGTAATTTATTAGTTAAACTCATCACATAAAATAAATTTGATTTATAAAAAATAATAAACTTACAAAAACTTATAAAAAATTAAATATTTTATAGAAAAGTCGAAAATATGGGAAAAATAACTTAATTAATACTCGAATTATTATAAAGCATTAATTGTAGCAGTTTAATAAAGTGGGATGGCCATTTCTCAATTAGTACATGAATGTTATAACGATACTTCATAACTCGATACGATGACATTTATACTATTCGATAATTGCAAGAGCAGCTGAGGATTATTTAGCTTTCCGCTGCGCTAGTCAAACGCAAAATTATTCCATACCAAACATACGATCCGATTCTAAATATACTTTTCGGCGAGAAATTCCATAATTTAATATTTATCTCTAATTAAAAGCTAATAAATTAATTTCCTAAATATTTGCAAATACAAATTAGAGATTTATCGAAAAGCACTTAAGTAAAATTTTAATTAGTTTAATTATCAATTACAGTCAAAAGAAATGTATAAATAAGATACTTAATTATTTCTACATTGTTTCTAAGAAAAAGTAATTTATAAATATGAATCCAAATTATATATATATATTACGAAAGAAAAATACACATAGTATAAGATCAAATTAATTAACTTGCATATATCTAAAAATGACTGTAATTTTTATATAAAATTAATAAATCTTGTAAAAGTAAACAATATTACATGAAACTTCGTTATACATATATAAAATTTGAATTTCAAATATTTTTATTTGAAATAAACTTAAAATTGTGTGCGACGCGAACTAATTTTCACGTTTTAAAATTAACAAAATCAACGCCGCAAACCGACATTGCCGCATATAGGGAATGCTTATAATGAGTTTGTTAATTACGAGTGAGTCTCCAGAGGAATAGAGGTATAGCCCAGTTTCTCTTCAGACAGATGGATCGATAATATCGATTCTATCAAACCAGAATAAACGACTTGCCGACATTAACGGCGATTGCAAATCAAAAATACGCGGTTACCAACGAGGTTTTGCGTTATTCCGACATTTTAATCGCAATTCGTTATCTCTTCAACTCTTTTACAGTATAATAATCTCTCTTATTAATCCTAAGTCCGATTAACGAGAACATAAAATAATTATGAAACTCATTTACATAACTATCTGTAAAGTATTCGTAATGTAAAACAGTTAATCTATATTTCTTTTTTTCTTAGTTGTTTTTGATAAATATAATTTATATGTATAAAAAATATTGTAATTGTAAGGCACGGGATGGAAATAAACGTTTCCACACTTTAATGTGGCTTTATTGTAACACTTATTTTAACATTTAACGCTACGTTTCAAATTCGTCTACGGATTACTTTGTCTTTTCCTTTTTTTTAATTTCTGCGCGATCGATCTTTCTATATTTTTTCTTTTTTCAATCCTTGTTGTTACACGCAAAATTAACATGCGCATTTACAATATTGTTAAAATACACTCATATATACTCACCACCATTTACTATATAATATAATTATTCAAAACGTATAAGCGCTATTAATGTGAAAATAATGATCTCAACAAGTTAATGTTTAGAGGAAGACTTCATTATCAAAAATTCAAAGATTTAAACAAACAATGTACTTTGCCATCACCTGAAACTCTGAGTAACTGTGCCGTGCAAAATGACCGTGTCGGTGCCGAGAGAAATGAAAGCCTGGTCGAGGGTGGCCAGCAGGGAATCAAAATGAATTTCGGGGCTGAGCTGGCCGATTCCAATTTAACTTTAATTTACGCGAGTGCTGCTGGCTGCAAGTTCACGCGAAAATTCATACCCGACTGGTCGCGAAAGGGTGGCTGTCTCCCTTGTCCTCTCCAACCCTCGTTCCGGACGTTACTTACAAACTCCTAAATCGTAACAAATGAGAATTTTACGACGTGAGGAAGTGTCCGACTCGCAGCCGCCGCCGTTAGACGGATTGATGAAATTTTTCACAAGCACTTCGCATAAACGGTACGTTCATAATAATGTCATATGAAATATGCAGCCTGTATTCGCATACATTTTGCTATAGTATATTACTTCCGCAAAGGATGCGTTCAGTAAGTTAGAAAACGATAAGAAAATGTATAAAAGAAATAAAATAATGGAAGTAAACAACTATCTATTTAAGCAATCAGAATTGATATATTACTTAAATAAATTACAATTGAACATTGAATGAAAGGATTAAAATTGATTTGCAATTGAAATAACAAACTTAATTTCTCAATGACAGTGATACGCGAAATTATATATTTGACTAAATAAACATAACTACAAAGATGTTACGTTCCACGAGGATGTTTCGTAACTTGTTATAGCAATTCTTTATTGCTGTGATTAAATGCCGGATATATGACATGATTAGAACGCGAATAAAAATATTAAACTTTAAATAAACACGACAAATAGCCATTAGTGTAAATATTATAATATACAAAATAACTAGTATTATAAATTGGAAAATAAATTGAAAACTTTCGACAATTGATTCACTTTACCTCAATTTACTTTACTTCAATTTTTCTCTTCAACACAGCAGACAAATAATTAATTTCATGTCGAATTATTATACTTTTCTTGTGATATAATAGTTTTTACTTTATTTTCACAGAATTATTTTCGATTTAATTTTTGTTCTTTCCCTACTCTATTACATTAATATATTTTACATATAGCATAATAGAAAATATATTTAAAATCGCCCTTTCTGTCTCTCTCTTTCTTTCTATGATTACTTTGGATACATGATAAACAAATTAATAATTAAATTTGTTAAAAAATAATGTTATAACAACGTTGCAACAATAATACACGAATGGAAATAATTATATTTTTGAAATTGGTTGTTTTGACAATATTTGTTGTTTACACGTAAAGTATATATTTGGAAAAGTGCGTTGTGCAATATATATTTTAATTAAATTAATTATAATTAGCTTGTCAATATATTGTTTCAATACATAGAGTAACCATTCTTGTTCCACTTATTCCCGATTACACCAATGTTACTTTGATTTTAAGCGAAGCTGTTTCTCTCTTTTTAAAACCGAGAAGGAGAAAACAGAGAGAGAGAGAGAGAGAGAGAGAGAGAGAGAGAGAGAGAGAGAGAGAGAGAGAGA
>NW_012130072.1:2491332-2496789 GCF_000143395.1 Atta cephalotes
GAGAGAGAGAGAGAGAGAGAGACAAACAGAGTTTTAAGCCTAGCTTAAAGTTAAAATAGCGTTGGTGCAATCGGGTCTTGGACGTTTAATAAAAGGAATTATTGTAAACTCTGAATTTTTATCAAAATTTACTACCGATACGCATATTCTTCCAGATATAAAAACTCAGAAATAAATTTTGAGTAAAATTCTTTATGCTGGCATCCACATCTTCTGTCAATAGAACTAATACTTTATATATTATATTATACTTTATATACGAATTTTTCTTTTATTATGCATTTTAACGAAACACATTGTACAATACCTTACGTTGATGAAATCGCAAAATTTTAAATTGTTATTTAGAATAAATAGCATTCTTGAATATTTTGATATTAGCATGATATTAATTGTCAATATTTTAACGCAATGCGAAGGCGTAATGTGAGAACAGATAAATCATGAAACTCAAAAGAAATAAAGAGCTTAATTCTTGATGCAAGATTCAGATTTCAAATATATCAAATTACCACTGGTGGTAGCAATTAATTTATAAATCCGCGAACGTGGCGAGAAAGTCGAAAATTAATGCCTGGATCGGTTGAGTGAGATGCAATGCACAGAAATATGATTATCTGCGCAATGCGAAAGTATTTGAGTCTTTAATTACGCTCTCTTCATTAATAAAGAGTCCTCCTTTCGAGTGCCGACTAAAGAGATGTCGTAGCGTTTTATCTCTTCCCGCTATCTGCGGAATGTTCCCAAACGATTCCCTTTGCTTTTCGAACAGTTTTCGTTTCAAATGGCTCCGAGCGCAGTTCTATGTTAAATTACAAAAGAGTAGTCGAAAAAACATCCACGTAACTTAACGTGAAAATCAACTTCCACGCAGACACTCGTTTTCAAATCCTATTAGATACGTGTGCAATGATGTTTGCAAGTGTATTGCAGATTTAATCCCAGACCGTGAATGAACTAAATTCCAGGAATTGAATAAAATAATTTTGGTGGCAATTTTGCACCCAAAATATATAATCCATATATATTTTTATAAACCTTAGAAAACTTTTATATCGAATCTATACATCAATAATAATATATAACTATAATATCAATATTAAAGGTGTATTATCCAAAAAAAAATTTGAAATTGTATTAATATTTACTCTTTCTATACAAAAATGAATACTAAAATTATGTACAGGTGAAACAGTTATATAAATAATACTCATATTATCATATATTTATTTCATATATTGTGTAACAAATAATTAAGAACTAGACATTTATAATAATTATTTTTTTTACTGTTTATTTACTGTTTATTTATTGTTATTCTTATAATATTTCTTTTATAATATTTCTTTTATTCTTATAATATTTTAACTTAAAAAATAATGACAAAAGTTTCTGTTTTTTGTATTGTTAAGTACTTTTGAAGTATTTAAAATAATATTTAAAATAATTTATATAATATTGTACGATTAGTTGTTTTGTAAATAAACAAACAAATAAATATTATTTAAAAACAACTAATTTCTGTTTCGCAATAAATCTTTCCATAAATTTTAATTGTTTAGAGTAGTATTATAAATACGTTAAAAAAATTAATTAAATTTGTAATTATTTTTTAAGCTGAAGTATTATAACAATAAGAAATAATAATTGCAACAGATAAATTATAAAAGTATGCTGCTAAATATATAATATTATTTATTTAACAATATATTTATATATATATATATATATAAAACTTTGATGGAAAAATAACAAACATTTATTCTTATATATTAGATTAAATAGATTAGATACTTTACATATGTATATAAAACATTTGCCTTTAATCTAATATATAAAAATGTTTGTCATTTTTCCATCAAAGTTTTAAATAAAGTTAAAAAAAATCATAGTTTTTTTAAAAAAAGATTAAAACATTTTTTTTGAATAAAACAGTGAATATACTAAAAATCGTAGCAATTTTGTTTTGATTTTATTAAAAGTTTATTTTCAGTTTTATTTTACAAATATATCTTTTGCATCTAGTAACAATTATAGAATAAAAATCAATCGATGTAAAAATTAATGAAACGTTATTATATATAGGTTATATATAGGTTATTATATATAGGTATATATCAGTATTATATATATATATATATTAGGATTGTCGAATAGAAATATCGATTGATATATTCATTAATGTAAAAACTATTTATATTTACCCTGAATAAAGGCATTGTCGAATATATTGAATATATTTGATCAATCATAACAGAAAAATCTACTCATTTAATGTACTCCATGCAATGCTTATTCAGGATAAATGTAAATGTAAATATGAATATATTCATAATGAATGTTTCTATTCGATAATGACAATCCTAATATTGTATACACATATACATTATATATATATATATATATATCGACGATATGCTATAATTATTGCTATCATCATATTAATTTCATGAGTATAAAAACATAACATATCAAGAAAATTCATGATATTGTAACTGAAAAACGATATTTAAAATAATTTATAAAATAATGAAATTAAAGAGTCCATATAAGCTTGCATCAAAATTGAGCCGAAATTATTTGGAATTATTCGGGCCAAAAATTAGAAAATCCAACCTGCCGGCGATGATATATACAAGCGGCCGCATTCGCCTGCTATTTATTACGCAGCATGATTAATCTCTTTACCCCTGCGGCTAACCGGGTTATTATTTACAGGCCACTTTCTGGAATTACAATTTTTTATGGCGCATATGTCACGACTAATGTCTCCCTTTGCTCGCGAAGTGCTACGTGCCGTTTTATCTCACGAAATTAAAATCGTTTCCCAGATTACGGAATTATCGAAAGACTACACGATGCGTTCAAATAGATGGCTTTAATGCATTTTGAATGACAGTATTCGTTTTATTACGAATACGATTTCTCGGAAATTCCGACAGGTACAAAATTATGCAAATTGAGTTCATGCAAATAAATCGCCAATTGGATAAAGCTGATATGACATTGTATTAAATAATAATTACTGTTCAATAGAAGATTATAAGATTAACGTTCCGTAAGATTAATGTCTCATAGAAGAAAAGTAATTCGAAAGGATTAAGCACGTTGAATATATTCATTAAAAAGTTAGATATTACGAGAATGTAATGTTTTATTTCTTAAAACAATATTTACTTTTTAAAATTTCAAGTTTCTAAATGTACAAATTTTTAAACACTTTAATAAAAATTATTAATATATAAACTGGAGGAATAGTATAACAACAATATAATTCATTATATTGTAATATAATTCATTAAATTCATTTTAATTAATTATAGAAAGTGACTAATTAAACAGCTGTTTTAATGAAAAGAGCAAATGTAATATAATTCTTAATTGATTAAGGAGATTTTATGTGGGGATTCTTATATATAAAATAAATCAGAATAAATTACATTATTTACTTTATAACTCGAATTTTAATATGCAAATTTCTTTATTATTATATTCCTCGATTGACAACGTTACATATAAACTTATGTTTTAAAACTGAAATAAACTGTTAAATGTTAATATTAAGAACGCATGTAAATTGTAGAGAAAAACGTGATTCTATATTATGCATAATTTTTTAGAGAATGTTATATTCTATTACTAGTAACTGAAATATTAGGTACTGAAAGAGGAAACAGAATTTGCAGTGAGTAAGTCGTGACGGCAAAACGATTTAGCGAAGCGGCAACTCCTGCACGAAGATCGCAGTTGCCGAAGTTTAGCCGATTGCTACCTAAAAGGGGTATTTGACCAAAAGTACGAGACTTTTTCCGAGAAAGTTCACGATTGACGTGACGTTGAAAGCCCTGCTTGACGATCCGGCAGACGAGTTTTCCAGAAAGAATCCGTCGTTCTCGACGGCCGATCTGAAACTTGGAAACTGCCGGAAATTCTTAAAACGTACCGACGTTCAAAATAGAATGAAGACTTTCCGCATGAGTATCTTACGGCATTGACGTAACAAATTCTAGACGGTGAAAGTGAACACGGTTGAGATAGAAGCGTGTTTACGAAAACATTTTGAAATTTTAATATTTTAACAATCAAATGTACGATTTTAAAATTAAACTTTTAATGCACACAAGTATATGAAATTATCTTTTTAACAAAGAAAACTGTCAATATTTTATGTTATATTATTTTATGTTATATTATTAAACTTACTCATCGTCATATTCGCTTACTTTTCGGCGATTTATATATTACATTTTCTGTTTATATTACTTTTCATTTCTTATTATTACTAGCAAAAAAATCCCTCCGTGTGTGATATGAATTATCTTATAACAATTTATTTCTTAAATCTGTATTAATATATTAATATATTTTATTTACATACAGAGCAGAAAAGAGAAAATTTTATCTATAAGCATAAAAAAATCGAAAATTTTTCTGATGTGTCTACATATTTTATTACATATTTTGTATGTGTTGTGTGAGTGATATACTATTCTTAATTTCGAAGAAGTTAAAAAGTTAATGCAATTTTCAGTCATTAAAAAATTAAAACTTCTCATACACATGATCTATAAATAGTAAAAATTAATAGACGAGATTAATTATTTTTTTTCATAGAAGAATTTAATTTCGTAGGAAATCTGTTACCTATTGTGAATTTAAAAAAAATAGTCAATTATTCGCAAAACATTTGCCTAGCTGCCCCCCCCCCCTCCCCCTCCCCCCACTTAACCAAATCTCAATGAATAAATTATATAATAATGCGCTCTCAAAGCCCGCAAAAAAAATTTTGGCGTTCATTTTGTTTAACTAAAAAAAAATTTGTTGTGGGACCTCAGTAGACTATCAGCTCCCCTCATGTGTTAATAACAACCGATTTGAAAAAATCAAATATACAGGATTTATGCGCTATCATATTCACATAATTTAAATTTTTACGTTGCATCCTTTAAGGCACTTCTTTCTTCTAGCAAACAATCATATTCATCCCTAAATCGATTAAAATTGCAAAATTATGCTATCTAACTGTGCAGAATACATGTTCGATTTATTGCGCTATTATTTCCAAGCAATTTCGATTTTTTTGCTGCAACACTTAAGGAACTTCCTTCTTGGAGAGAAAATCACATTACAAGAAAATTATACGGTCAATATTGTTCAAATTGTGGAATTACTTGTGTACAGTATTTATTTATGTTATATAAAAAAATTAAAACTTGAAGTTGGGTTTTGACTAACAACTAGATGAATCTCCTTAAGAAGTAAAAAATAATTTTTTTTTAATCTAAATCTAAAATTTTTTCGACGTTTTTAATTAATGTAGGTATATTTAATTTATAATTAAACAAAGATTGAATAAATTATTAAAAGCAATAATTATTAAAATCTACATACACACACACACACACACACACACACACACACACACACACACACACACACACACACACACACACACAC
>NW_012130072.1:2498926-2504568 GCF_000143395.1 Atta cephalotes
ACACACACACACACACACACACACACACACACACACACACACACACACACACACACACACACACACACACAACGAGTAATTATTCTGAAAATAATTTTAACTTAAAAGCGTTTACAATAATAATTTAATTAAATTTAAATTACTTTAACTTTGCACGCTGTTTTACGTTATTTAAGGATTAAATATAGTACACTCTTTATCTAATATATAATTCAATATGTCTAAATTAAAACTAAAATCTTAACTTTTGTATGTTTTACTTTATTCTTAATTCTTTAATTAGCAGTAATAATTATCTAGTAATTGACCTATAATTAATGAAAGATTCATTGCGAATTAATTACATACAGAATACGCTTCTATTATCTGTTATTTCTTTACATTTTATTTTAACGCCTTTCGATTCTCTTGAGCTTGGTAATTAATTTCACAATTAAATTTTTATTATAATGTTTAAGGACAATATTTTATTTACAGAAAAAACGATTTAGAAATAAGAAACTAAAATCTAACTGCGTTAAAATATTTTCTTTTAATTAGTAGAAATTATGAACCTTTTCTTTAAGAGAATAATTTTAATTTTAAAAATTTATTGAAGGGTTTTTTATGAAATACCAATGGATTGTAAAATACATTACTTGCAATACTAACAAAATTAGATATCTTTATTAGAATTCTGCTTCAATTTTATTAAAAGTTTTTTTATCGATATCATCATTGAGTTAATATAAAAATTAATATAAAATTAATATAAAAGTTAATATAAAACAATAAAATTTATTTATAATATCACAGCTTAATTTCCTTTTACAAATTTTGCCTGAGGCTCGTATATACTTCTTGTTTTATTTTTAATATTTGTTCTCCCCACATGAATTTCATTTTTTTCTTAAATGCGATGATGTTTACTAGGTTGCTTCTTGTTCGTTGTTAAATTAAACATTCCATGAATTTATATTCTAGTATGGCGGTGAACCAGGCAGAAGGTTGGCGTCTCAAGAGAAGCCGCTGGAGATTCAGGATCAATTTCTTCAAAGACTTGGTTATCAGGATATATCCCGACGCGCTCGTCTAGGAGTTGATCCAGAACTCAGACATCTTATCGGCTTTCACGTAGGTTAGTATAAATTATAATAATATTTTTTTTATTTTGCGGATCATTGTAGAAATCTCTTTTGCTATCTATTTATATATGTATATATATATATATTTTTTTAATTTTAAATAATTCATTTCAAACAATTTTTCAAATTTATAAAATGTTATTGAAACACTGATTATTTTATTATTTATTCTATCGTCTTTATTTAACTTGCTTTATAGATAGAGAGAGAGATAAGAGATAACTTTTAATTTGTTTATAAACTATATTGCGTCTAATTGTAAAAAAATAAGTGATAAGCAATTAACTTTGCATTTGTTCAGTAACTTATATTAATGAATAGCTATACTATAACTCAATTAATTCTAAAAACACTTTGTTATGATATAAAGATAAGATTCTTAAGAAATACAAGATGATTAAAGTAGATAAATAATCGGATCACATGACGAATCGGATCAATATATGTAAACTTCGAGAAAAAGCTAGACAAAATAGTTAGACATAATAAATATAAACTACGCATTCCCTGATCTCAGCATATATGTTTCGTTAAAAAGAATTGAACATATTGAAATCTCTCTTCATTTCGAAATTTTAGAGAGAGAGAGAGAGAAATATGAGTGCAATGGGGACAGGGATGGGCGCTTGCACTTCCCCCAAATTTTGACAAAGAGAAATACTTAAATTATAAAAATCATTTTTACAATGAAAAATTAATCTGTCAATGCTCAATTTGTGACGTTACACGTTATAAGGAAACTTGCTGAGATTCTCAAATACTTTAATATAAGTATTTTAACAAGTTTTGTGTGAAGATAAACTTTTGCTCTCTCCCTGACTGAAGTCTTGGATATTTTGGAGTGAGAGTAATATGATTTAAGCTATCTCTTTTTAAACTAACAGCGACAACTTTATAGGAATGTGCCGTCTATTCTTATTATGTCTACGTTTAAGACATACAGAACTGTTGTCTGTTGTTTCCGGTGCAAAGGAAGTGCGCGGAAATAACTAACATAATAAAACAGTTTATTTGAAACAAGAAAACTAACAAATGTTTCAAAGAGCTTACATTGACCCGATTCTCCCTGTAATCCAATTCACTTTGGTTTACTCTATGATTATATAGATATATAATGCATCTATGTATATATACACATACTTAACGCACTTTTATTATTTCACGTAAATTCCAATCCCGGTAATTACAAAGCACGTCGGATTTCGTTACATCTCGACTACATTCTCGACGTGCACCATCTTCTGTAAGCTAATTGCGTTAGTTGAGCACTTCGTCATCTCACCCGTCTCCTCGTCACCCAGCACTCGCGAACAACTTTTGCGAGAATCGCACCCATCTAATTCCCGTCGTCTTAACCTTCATTCGCCAAGTCGTGATGATTAATTAACGAGACGCACGGTTTGACTAATTATAAGTGGTGTGCCTATTGATTATGCGGACCTGAGTAGTTTAGCAAAATGAAGAATCGAGCGTATCTGATGACTCGTGTTCTGGATAATTTCAGAATATTTTCATATAGATTCCATAAAATGGAAATAACTTTAGCTAAATTAGGATAATTTTGATCTAAATTTTTTTTAAATATCTAGACAGAGATTTTAGACGTGTCTAAAATCAATATTAAAGTGTCTTTAAGATGTTTTCAAAATCTCTTGATTTTGACGTACTATATGAATATTATCAAATTCAAACACGTTTAGTTTTATACTGTAAGTGTTATAAAAAAATATAATATAAAGAGTTGCTTGTCTGGATAAAAATAAAGAATATAATATATCTCTTTGATTTCCTTCCAAGGAAAAGAAGGAGAAATGAGCTTGAATGGATGGCCACGCTCTGCTGACTCTTGCTATATAATAATCGCGCTCTCCTTACAGCATCATATTACAGTTATTATGAAAGCAAGACTTTCAGCCGTATTCTACTTTTTCTTTTCCTTTTTTTTTGTTTACGGGTCACCCATGACCTAGCGCGACTTTGAAATTCGACATCGGACGCTCTAGGAAACGTTCGTTTCACTTAAGCAAAGCATCCCGTATACGACAGTTGGCCATTGTGTCGACACGAGAGCTCTAAATAGGTACTTTCGCGAGCGATCTTGCTATAGAGACACACGAAACGATGGGCGAGTTCGCGCGCGTGCTCTGCTAATTATAACGTTATTGCTGCTATTAATGAGCAATTTCAGGGCGCTTCTGTGCACCGCTCGGTCGCCGGCGATATAAACTCGAAGCGCATTACGTAACTTACGTGGCGCAATTTAGCCGAGTTAATTAAGTTAAAGTGTGTTGCACGCGGACGAGTCGCGTGCATCGTCGTCGTCGTCATCATCATCGCAAGATTGTGAAAGCATTTATTTCCTCGCCTTTTCGCGATTATTTTTATCTTCTTTCGTCTTTTTTTTTGCCGGTACTTTCGCAAAACTTCCCAACGATTGCTTTTAACGTTCGTAATTACGGTTTTAATGGCGAAATATATAAGGCAATTCTGCGATTTGCTCTTACAGCGTTACGGTATGCGTGTTCACCTTAGAAATATAATCCAAGAGAGGTCGGAATAACTTTCATGCTACTCCGTTAAGAGCTACTTGTCCGTCTTCTTAGCTGCTTTTCACGAACGAACTCTCGAAAATTACTCCTCGCACTTCTACGGCTTCTGTTTACTGTCGTGTAAACTCGAAATAGTTTTTGTGAATACCGGTAAACGGTAGTGTTCACATTTCGCCCAACGATATTGGACACCACCGGTGATTGATATTCCGGCCTGAGAGACGTCCGCACTCTGTTTTTCGTCGGACTGATACACCGGGAAAACTGGCAATCGTAAACACTTTCCGCGCTTCACATTCGGGTGTCCAAACGGCGTGTCAGTGTGTGTTTTTCCGTATTTTTATTTTACATATGCTTATTTATTTAATCCAGATATGCAAAATTTAAATAACCAAATTTGCAAAGATACAAAGGATACAGAGAACAAGACTCGTATGCTTAAAGCTGCAAACACACGAGATTTCAAAGCGCATCAATTCAAATTTTAAAGTATTTTTAAAAAATCATCAATCAAAATTTAAATATCCGAAGATTTATATATCATAGATGTATTCAGAGAAAAATTAGAGAGTTTAAATGTTTCCGAAATTTTTATTCTTTTCTTTATTTTTAATTACAATATAAAAAATTAATTTTTTTTACTTTTGACTCTAAACAAATTTTTGTTGTCACAAAATCTTTTTTTTTTTATTATTATACGTAAATAATTTATGAAACTTCTCTTAAAACTTTGTCAGAGTCTAATACATACGGAAAATTTTTGCAACATTTTTGAGAAAAATAAAATGCATTGAAATATTAATGAGTATTTCATTCAACCAAATGAAAGTGATATCATCGACCAAAATTGCTGCTTATATATAATAACAGAGTTGATAATATCTTTGAAATCCCAGATGCCGAATAACATGTAGGTATAATAAAAATCGTATTTACATTCATACGCTGTTTTTGTTTATCCGATTTTAGGAAGCATAGGTAAATTCCCAAAATTTTTCATAGAATTCTTTCTTTTATTCCCCATAGCTGCAAATCATACACTCGAATATCCGAGATTTCGCCGACATTTATTTTATACTCGCAGTTGTACTTTATAAATTGAGAGACACGAAAAATTTAAACGTAGAAACTTGAAAAGATGGGCACGTACAACTAAACGCAAAAAGATTGATGATCGAAACGATATTTACTTTTAATAATTCAGAAACGTAAAGGTATCCAACATCAGCCGAGCGTATTACATCTCTCGTATTTGTCTATCTAGCTTAATATAACCTTCTGGCTTATAAATTTCTTTCTTAGCACATAAATTCTTCCATTTTATGCCGTGACTGTAAATCCGGTATCGCACGTTTACGTGCCGTTTGATGTTTCGTGGCGCAGAATTGGAGCGGGATTACAGTGAGGTCGCACACGTTGATGCAGTCGGGGTTGAACGTTAAAACAGCAAATTTATCTAGCAGGCGACATACCGCTGCATCGACGCCGCCGGCGCCAGCATATTTAACCATAATAACCACTAACGACTGAGAGTTTCCTGGCCGGAAGTACCGGAAACGCGCGCTCGCGCTACCGCCGTCATCCTGGCAAGCGACCGTCTGCCTAGCTAAGCCGAAACGTTAAACATCGATTATCGTGTTCCCATGCTCTTGCCTGTAATTTCTCAAAGTAACTTTCGTCCGCGAAAACAGAATTCAGATATTGAGCGTTAAATAGCAAATATAATCCATTTTAGTGAAAAAATAGACTTTGATTCTTTGCAGCTAAGCTTGGGATTGATTGCTCGCGATCCGAGATGATATAGGTATTTCTGAACATAATGTATTGTATTATATAATTAATGTATTTTATTATATTATAATAATATATTAATTTATATTATATAATATATTATTAAATATATTATATTAAATATATTAAATATATTATATTTTATATATATATATATATATATATATATATATATATA
>NW_012130072.1:2508077-2515361 GCF_000143395.1 Atta cephalotes
TATATATATATATATATATATATATATATATATATATATTCCTTTCTTTGTGAGGTAAGGAAAAAGTATCTTTTCTCAGATAATACGTACATACATAATGCATGCATACATAATCAGATTTCAATTTTAATTTTATTAAAAATTGTTCGTCCAAGATGTAACTATCAAGATCCATTACCGCTTTAATTTTTCTTTACTCACATTCGGAGTATGGTTGGTCATTTCCAGAGGATCAGTCACACTTTTTTTTATGTAATAAAATAACAGAATCCATGATCATATAATAAATCGTTTTCCCTTTGAAATTGTTGAATATTGTTCGTACCATAGCATTTTCCAGTCGCAATAAAGCTCACGCACGCTGGCTTTAATAACCGCGCACGATTTATTGGATTTTATCGCGGAGATGGTAAAGCAAAGCTCGCGAGCATTTCTCGCCGTGGGCGACGTAGTCTGATATTTACACGTCCACAAGGAAATATCAGACGCTGCCATGGTAATAATTGCTTTTTTTCTGATAATGAAGATTTTACTTCTTGCACATTTATATTTGTCCGGTTGCCATGCATCGGTCAATTTCTAAATGTGTTTTTATAAAAAACTTTGAAGTGTTATTTATCGAAGCGTATTTTTGAAAAGCGTATTTTTAAAATAAGTTATAATATATATATATATATATACATATAATTTTAGGAAAATTAGATACATTAATTTTATAATATTTGTATCTTTTACATATTCAATGAATGTAGATATATATATATATAAATCTGAAATTAATTTTACTCTCGCGAGAATTTATATAAAAACATTATTTTCAAATACGTTAATACCAAAATACTATTTATACGATCAACGCATCGAAAAATTGCCGTTAAAAAATGTGTGAAAACTATGAGCGTGATTCAACACCGGATACTTTTTACAAGTTAGCTTAAAAGTCTATATTGCAATGAGTTGAAAAAATAATATTTTGATTCGCATCTCGCATATGGTCTGTAAAACTCTCTGGAAATTTGCGTTTCTGTTTGTGAACGTAACTCAATTTCACTGCGCGCCGTTTGCCGCCGCATATGCAATGAAAAATTCCATATACCGCAGTATATAGAGCAGTTTTGAATAGAATCGACTTTCAGAAATGATGAAAAGAGAGAAATAAATATTTTATAAAAAAAAATTTTTACAATTTTATTTAAGTATTATGTAATTATATTGACGTAATTTAACATATTTAAATTTATTTCTTTTAATGTTAATGTCTATATAAAGTGTTAAAAAAAACCATTTAGCATTTATATAGTAAATAGTATACATCTAAGCCTTAGTGAACGTAGGTCGAAAGCTCAATCATTTCTTAGATATAAATAATTTTGTCTGTTAGTATAATAACTAACTTATTGTCTCTTCTACATGTTGCATATGACTTGAAAAGAGAAATTGAGATAAGTAACATTAATAGCATTTGGGAGAATTATAGGTTCAATAAAGTAATCTCCCATAATGTCCATTTAATTGTAATGACTGGTGGTTGATGTCAGTTTACTGATTCCGGATGAAATTTTTCATTATAATGCGTATATGGAAATTGAATCAGAATATTCATAACGCAGTTTGTAAACACTGAGGTATAAATCTTCACGTCACATACAATACGTAGAAGTGAATAAATCAGTTATGATCTAACATACAAAATTGTTTATAAATATCTTAAAAACAATTGAGTTTTCGATCTGATTGAGTTTTCACTAAAGCTTTTTTTTATGATGTATACTATCTACTATGTAATGCTGTTTGTGAATGGTATTTTTTTAACAACTGTATAATATATATAATACATTTAATATTTTATAATTTCTATATAATTTTCATTTTTATGAAAAAAAAATTTTGTTTTTTTTTGAAATATTTATTTACTAATATAACAACAGTTTCTTTTTTAAACTAAAAAGAAATATAAATATTTATGATACAAATCATAAATTTTAATAATAAAATTTATAACGTAAATTCAGTAATGTAATCATTTTTTAAGTAAATCTGCTTTCTTTTTGAATATTAGAAAATTTATGTAACCATATCAAAACCTTAATCTTTTGATTTCAGAAAATGTCGCATGTGTCGCCTCTAAAAAGTGGCACCTGAATCATTTGCACGTTGATAAAGCGTTAGTAAATAGTTATTTACCGTTTAATCTTTTTCTTTTTTTGCCAGGACCCGCATCGCCATTGCCAGATCTAGTGGGATACAGTCGTTGCGGCTATATTTTGGTATTGAAGGGATTGGTTTTTCCTCAGTGGAAGCGACGACCTTTGGCTGTCATCGGGTCCAGACTTTTCCTTTATCCGGGTAAGTGTTTCATGGTGAGTGTTTATGGATCCTGTCAATTCCCAAGATAAGAAAATTCGAGACAAAAAAAAGCGTGTGATTCGTCCTTGGCTGACAACAAATACCTGTGATGGAAAAACAACCCCTAAACGTTTGTCAGAAACATTAGGAATCATCCGATAGTATATCTGTCTCTTTTACCCGTAATTCGTGAAATCCTGAATGAATTTATAAAATTAGAGCGTGAAATAGAAAATCTTTAAATTTCATTAAAACATCTCTTAAAAAATTTATCTAGTTATTCTCAGTTATTCTTAAAAACTTAGATACATTTTTAAAATTGCTGTTAGTTATTAATTTGAAAATCCAGACTTACGTTCCTTTCTGAGTGAATTATGTTAGACACGAACTGAGAAAAAATAAAAAAATCAACTTAAAGTCTGAAAATTTTTTAATGTATTATTGAAAAGATTATTTTTCTTGCAAGACGTTTAAGATGATACTTAACTACAAATTGATTTAAATTAACATGTATTAATATATTGAGTTATTTCATAAAATTGTTAAATTACGCTCATATAAATAATTGCAAATTCAGCGGCAATTTTTTTTTTTAAAAGACAAAGCTACCAAGAAAGAAAATATTACGAAATCAGCCCCATATCTTCTCTCGCCCTTCTTGCTTCCTTTCCCGACATTCAAAACATCATGATTTATCTACGTCCATCCCTTATCCTTCTGTTAGAACGATCCTGTCACCGAACAGGATGCGTGCCGTGGATCAAGAATTTCTTCGGCCGAAAGGATTTATCGTCCTGACGTGCAATTACGTTGCCGAACATTCAGATACGCGCGTTGCTATCGCGCAAAAGAAAAATGGCATTGCTTGCGGAACAAGCAAGAACTATATTTACAACATGAATAAGTAATATAACGAATTGAAATAAATGAATTTGATAGAATTTTTATGAATAGAATGAGCTTCA
This sequence comes from Atta cephalotes, assembly GCF_000143395.1. NCBI lineage: Eukaryota > Metazoa > Arthropoda > Insecta > Hymenoptera > Formicidae > Atta > Atta cephalotes. The sequence continues at coordinate 2,511,389 of NW_012130072.1, forward strand.
TTCTTGCCTGTCTAATAAACCCATTGAACGAACTCGTTTAACGAACCCGGTTAATTGGCTGAGAAATACGCATTTCAATATCGAGTTACCATCTCGAAAAAGCTTGTGTACACTTTTGTATAAGATAAAAACTGAATTGTACATTTATACATAAAACATTCTATTTTTGTTTGCCTAATAAACCCATTAATGAATTTGATACGTTTAAAATTTTTCTAAAGATACATTTAAAATATTACTACTCAAAATATCTTGTGTACAATTTTATATAAAATAAAAATTGAATCGTATATTTTTATAAATAAAACATACACCATATTTGTTTGTTTAATAAATTTGTTGAGTGAACCCATTTAATTGATCGAAAAATATGTGCATTTAAATATCGAGTTATTGTTATATCAAAAAAGCTGTATACTTTTTGATTTTGTATAAGATAAACGTATTGAATCGTATAATATATTTATATAAATAGAACATATATTCTATTCTTGTTTGTCTGGCAAGTCTTTAACGAACCTCTTTTAATTGGCTGAGAAAGATATGTTTAAACTATCTCAAAATATCCTGTGTACACTTTGACACAAGATAAAAATTGAATCGTATCTTGTGAGAAATTTTAGATTACATAATATTTTATAATTTGCACACATCTATCCCCACGAAGACTCGTTGACTCAGATATTTCTGCCAAATGACAACGAACGCGACTTTGCCGAACGTGACTGGAATTAAATCGTCTTCTCCCTTGCGAAGCATTCGGACACATTCGACATTTTCTAAGCCATAAATGTGTGCAGTGCACGAAGTCAACGACAAAATGATCAACAATTTATTACTTTCGAAACAATAATGACGTTTAGTCTAATAATGCACTCTTAATTTTGACTTCGCGATTTTTATGTATTTTATTCGAATTAACATGCGTTATTCAAGCTACTGAAAAATTAAATGATATTTCTGCGTATTCATTTATACTGCCGAAAATGGATGGAAATTATTTAACGGTAAATTGGCAGCGCCGTAAGCAACGTCGTATACCGCTTCATTTGTGATGCATGTTGTTTTAAAATTTTCATTAGGTTGCAGAACCGAAATTTTTACTCTAAATTTTGCTTTTCTTACGTCTGAAATACATTTTTTCAAAATCTTCTAATACAAGTAATTAGTGAAGATTATTTTGTTTTTTGTATTTATAACTTGGCATTTATTGAAACTTTTTACATTTATTTATAATGGGTTGGTTATCGAAAATGATATTGGCAATATTGTCCCACTTAGCTGTACTGTTTCATCCATGTGATTTATAACTTTAACTAGAAACTACTCTTTCGTCGATATTAAAGCAATCGTGGTTGCTTTCGTGGCGTATAAATTTGTACATAAGACATACGAAGAAAGTTAATTAGCAATATAATACGAAAGAAATTGAAAATGAAGAAGAGAAAAATCTCAAATTTTCTTCTTTCACTATTATAAATTATCATCTTTTTTCTTCTTTCTTTGTTCATGATATCAAATTCTTTGAAAGAAATTTATCATTTTAAATATGAAATTTGTAATATAAAACTTTAAAATTAGCTTCCTTTGTAATTATAATTTGCGATTTCACATTCTAATGTAACTGCATGTTTTTCACGGAATTTCGAAGTTTCGAGTATCGTTTGATGTCTTTTGCAGAAAACACAACGTAACGAGAAATATATTTTAATTTTGGAAACGATGCAATAAAGCTACTTTATTCAGCAGAAGAAACTGAATATTATAAAATTCTAAAAATATAATTGATCTTACTCTTTTTTCCTCACTAAATTTAAATGTATAAATCATATTAAAGAATCTCACGACAGTAGCAAAGTTGCTTTTTCTTCTGAACGCAACCATTAGTTTCTATCTCATTTAAAATCGACATTTATGAACCATATTTCAATATTGAAGTGCAACACCCGGTAGGAGGCCTTGTACAACGCTCGGCGTATGTTAAATGGTATTCCAAGGGTGACCTGAATATTGCTGGACGGTCGCTGGTGATCGGTACTTCCGATAGTCGATTTTAACGAGCGCTCAACGACGCGCTAAACCTGGTCGTCCCGCGGCATCACGTCAGTTAGAGAGCCGCACTTGTAGCCGCTCCTATGGGAGCCAGGACCTTGATTAAACTCGAGATAGTGGTAACAGGTGTTCGCCATTGCAGACTAGTGCTGAATCAACAGCGAACAACTTCCCCAAGACGATCTCTCTACTACCGGACTTCCCGGTCATTACTTCTTGGTCATCGCTCGGAGATTCGTATCCGACGAACGTGACGAGAGGTAGAACATCATCTTTTTCGTGACACAATCTTGATCTCGACATCTGCGTGACCCGGTCACGCATCCGAAAGTGTTTTCTCATCATACCGTTTCTCTATATATTGAGAGTAAATATAAGTTGATATCGACATATTTTCTCATCTAATAACTGCATATACGTATTCAAACTGTTGAGTCTTATAAAGTCAGATAAAAATTTTTCAGTAATAATCTATAAGAGATTTCCAAAGATCAATTATGGCTCATCGATGAATCATAGCTGATTTTTAATGAATTGGGAATTTACGAAAAAATTGAAAATTAAATCACACTTCGTTATTTTGAATAGTTGTACTTGCGTGCACGTGCGTTTCATGACTTTATACATGTATAAAATCGAATTTGTAACAATGTAGCAATGGTAGAAGTCAAAACAAAATTTTGAAATAAACTACAATTACACAGGTATTTAAAAAATATATAATTTTTTGTATGTGTAATTGTTTGATCTAAAGATGATGCCATAGTATTTTGACGCTATGAAACGAGTTGCTCCATTGCATCACAATTTTTATCGATGGAAAATAATTCAATTTTCCTATATTTTTAGAATCATTTATGGGCTGGTTTTTAATATCTTTTACACTATAAATGTAATATAATATTTTCCATCAATAAAAAAAAAATGTGATGGAACGATTTGAACATCGTATCCAAAGTGTCAAAATACATAAGAATACCATGGTCTAATTTCCATCAATTTTGATCAAAAATTTTTTTTGTAAAACTTTTTTATTAAACTTTTCATGTCTAAAAATAAATTGCATCGATGATCAATCAAAGCTATCGTCAACTAAAAAAGAAAATGTAGGCATTCTTCACACGTACATTATATATGTAGATATCTGAGAAATAAATTTATAAAATTGTATTCAATAAAAAATTAAAAAGTTGGAGCAGTATAATAATATAAATAAAGTACATAATATAAATAAATAATTAATTTATCCGTTTTTCCATATTTATTTAAGCTAAATAAATTGCAGATATTTGCCATTTTTTAAAGTGGGTCACGATCTATGCAAGTTTGGGAAGCCTGAACTGGATTTACATTTTTCAAACAATTCGAATATCTAAAGAATGCTTAGAAAATATAAATAACGTTATAAAACGTTTTTAAGATTTTTATTATATTTTTCGCGATCCGATAACGTTTAATTTATAGTAACAGCCACCGATTTCACGAGAATGCACGGAGACTTTGTATACACCCTGTGTATCGCTGTTAGGAAATTGCCCACTGCTCGATACGTATCTTGCAAATGGAACCACAATCTAGTATGGACGCAGAATGGCGGCTATTCCAGAAACTGACCAGCCTCGCCGGCATTTGCTGATTTAAGCTGCGGCTACCGTTGGCTTCAATTAGGAATTGCTTGAAATCCTACGATTCGGAAATGAATATTCGACAATTTCTCTGACTCCTCTTAGTGCCGTTGACCTCATGTTATGGATTTAACGATCCTCTTCCTTCTGTATCTGTGGTTTAGTAATCTAAAGAATTAAAAATTTCAAATGCATACACACACGCGCGCGCACACACACACACACACACACACACACACACACACACACACACACACACACACACACACACACACACACATATATATATATATTAT
>NW_012130072.1:2517812-2518770 GCF_000143395.1 Atta cephalotes
CACACACACACACACACACACACACACACACACACACACACACACACACACACACACACACACACACATATATATATATATTTTGCAAAAAGTTCATATATTAGATAAATTTCATAAAATCATTGCTTATAATTAGCTGCGCATTTTTTTGGAGATATTTTAATGTATTATTTGATATTTAAACATTTTTATATTTGAAATATTTTTAATATTAAAATTTTTAGAAATTTTTATTTTTTGTAAAAAATTGTGATTTCATATAAAAATGAAACTTCTTAATTTGTCTATTTCTATTTATATTCTATTCGTCCTGCATAAAGTTAACAAAATGCGTTAAACTTGTTAGAATCTAACTTAATGAGCTACTAGCAAGAACTTCTCGGAGTGTTTAGTTTTGGAACCAGCCCCGGAAATTAGTACAACAGCGTAGCAGTCTTATTGTGAAACGATGCTAACCGTGTTCGCTGTATCGCTTAACAACTGAAACAAAGTATTGCCAGCCTCAACTATTTTCCAACGCTTGGCACCACAATTCGAGACCAATAGGAAAACACCGATCGTTCTCGTTCCGCATTTCATAGAATAATGTAACAAGCTATTGTATTATATTTTTAATTTCCGCTGAAAATAACAAAAATTGTTTAAAAATCTATTGCGCTTTTATTACAATAATCTTTATATTATTCAAAATAAATTGTTCGGATTAATGACGATTGCTGCATTTGTATATGTATAATATACAAGAGAAGAACATGAGGATGCACGAGCTGGGGATAAAGATTAAAGATAAGACTTAATCCTTCAGTCTTGTTATGATTCAGCTAGAAAGCACGAAGGAGGAAAGATGATGATAAAGAAGAGAAATATATATTATAAAGCTCTGTTGTAAAGTCATTTATTTTAGCCATATATATATATATATATATATATATATATATATATATATATATATATATAC
>NW_012130072.1:2518790-2523938 GCF_000143395.1 Atta cephalotes
TACTACTACTACTACTACTACTACTACTACTACTACTACTACTACTACTACTACTACTACTACTACTACTACTACTACTACTACTACTACTACTACTACTGCTACTGCTACTGCTACTGCTACTACTACTACTACTACTACTACTACTACTAATATATTTACTAGTAATAATATAAATAATAATAGTATTATTAAGATAGAGGATATTTTCATTAAGCGTAACTTGCAAGATTTATGATTCACAAATTACAGAACTCAATCTTCCCAGTCAATATCAACAATAACACATAATCTTATAATTTCGCATTCAACAATATTTGCTCGTATTCAGAACGCGATATTAGCATTTATTTAGCATAATTTACGTTACGTACATATACTATAGAATTTCAGATATAAAAGCGCGTTCTGAATACGAGCCTATAAATATAATATAATGTATAGTGTTACGTACATCAGTTACATCGTTGAGTGCAAAATTACAATATAACATACGCAGTTGGAAAATTTGTATTAAAAATATATTTCATGTGACATAAATGATTTATTTAAATTTGTAACATAAGATGAATATGTTACAAAGTAACACAAATATTATGTAAATAAAATTGCCACAAAAAACGTAACACTGACAATTTGTAAGCAAACTACGGAAATATATTTTTCGGTCAACTTAACATTTATGATATATATGTTAAATTAACACATATTTTATTTGTTTATCTTAAAATTTTTATTTTAAAACACATTTTTATGTTATTGATTTCTTTACTTATAAATTATGTTATTACTAAGCAGTATTAAATATCAGTTTAATACAAAAAATGTAAAAAACATAATCACAATAAATGAAATTAATACTTAAATCTTAAAAATTCAACACAGATTTTTAACAACTACTTGAGTAAACTATTTTCAACACAAATACTAAATATTTTTTATTGTGATAGATGGTATATTACTTTCTTGTTATGTCGTACTGGGTCGTACGTTTTATTAATTCTATTAATTGAAACGAGATCTCTTGAGATTCCCAAAAAGAATTCTCCACCTGAATCTAATCCTATAATCGTACAAGCGTCTGTTTGTAGATAGAGCGTCGCGTTCTCTGGTATTTTGTGATCTATCGCTCCGAATATTTTGTATCGAATCGCCAAAAGTCTGGTACTGTTTTTCCCGGGAGAAGAGTAAAAATTCGATAATACCCAATGGCATTCGTATCTGCGAGAGTGTACCGGTCGGTGATGGATGTTCCCTGAAAGCCGACGCCGTGGAATGTAACTGGCCGTCATCGGAATATCAATGACCGTCCGGCATTCTCGGCGTAGCTCAACGTAATTAGACCCCGCCGTTGGTCTCTCAGGGCAAGAAATGGAGTCGTCCCTCCGCCACGCGCGCCTAAAACATGTCAAGCACGTAGAAATTCGAAATTCGAAGCGTTGAAGCTTCATGTCGATACACGCCTAACACATATCAATATGCCTAAAGTAAATGTTTATCGGAAGAATAGTGCACTCGTGTCAAAAATTGCTTTTGTCAACCAATACAAACGAAAAAAAAAACGATGATCGCACACTTTGGTATCATCTCGTACTGGTAATTTTTCAGCCATAAGCAATTTAATTGAGAAACACAAATTAGAATTACAAAATTTTCTTGTAATAATTAAAAATAAGATATTTTATTTACATTTCTTCTATTATTACTCGAGAAAATATTTTACTTTATGTTTTTCCACTTGTTATGAGACGGATTAATTTTTATTTTTACTCTTATTTTAACTTCTCTTTATTTTTTTTTCGCTTTTTCTTTTCTTAATTTTAATTTTGTTGCAGCTTCTCATTCCCGTCTCACTCTGTAATATTTCTCAAGCTTTATAAAAAAGTTTATTTTTATATTTTATTTTTATTAATATTACTTTTGCTATATTATATGTTATGTTCCGTTATTTATATATTTTTGTTCCTACACTTTTTTTATGTTTATGTAGACCCCTTAGAGGGTTTGTTTTACAATACTATAATAAACACCTTTATCTATCTATTTATCCCTGTGATACTTCTCATGACGGCACGGTGTCATCGTAACCGCGCTTATACATACTCCCAATTTATCAAAGAACTGATAAATAACGAGACAAACGCGTTTTCCCTCAGCTTGTCCGGAATCACGAGCAGAATGGATGGAACTGAGCGGCGGAGGTGGCGCGGTATGCTATGCGCCGTCACGTCTGGGCAAACTCGTTTTGCGTGTCACTGGGTTTCCCAGGGTCACTCAACAGTGCCATGTGAGCCAACACCCTGAAGAGAATCACCATCGTGAAACCAGGCATCTGTATCTGGGCTTCCATCATCCTTGGGATCGAGATCTCTGGAAAAGCTGGATCAAAAAGGTAAACATCTCCACTATTCTTTCACATGAAATCGAGAAAATTTCTCGTAACGATTCAATTTGTGACAAAATACAGAAAACATCTGAAGACATCATCTTAGAAAAAAAATATGATTTCAAGTCAACTAGAATAATTTGAATTGAAACATGTAACAATGTAAGATTTTTTTTTTTAAATAACAAAAGCTGCAGTAGAATTATTAAAAAATATATTTGTTTTATTATATCATTAAGAAATTGAAAATTTATTATATTGTTCTTGTTCATCAAAAGATTGACTTGATTCATGTAAATAATTTTCACATCAGTAAAAAATATCTTAATAAAATAAAATTTATATAAATATTAAAATTATTCATTTCACATCATATAATTAAAATCGATGTAATTAATCTTTTAGTAAACAAGAACAATATAATAAATTTTCAGTTTCTTAACAATATATAATAAAACAAATATTATATTTTTAAAAAATCTACAGCAGCTTTTGTTATTAAAAAAATATCATCGATCTTCTTTGCTTTGCGTGCATTTACTGATTTAAGATTTACTTCATTGGCAAAAACATTCGGTATTATACCAATTCGGTATTATACCAGTAAATTAACTCTCTTGATATATTTGAAAAAAAATTCCAATTGTTCAACAGCGATAAACTTCTACTACCACAATAAATAAACACAGAGAACAATTCACAGTGACGCGTGATGAATAAGAATAGAGAAATCCATTTTCCAAGAAGTGTGTACAGCCTTCGTTGCAGTCAATGTTTGCGCTATAATTTCAGTCGTCTTAAAATTTAAGCAGTTGAAACCGATTCCCGAGACTCCTCTTTGGGCATACATAACTTCACAAGGAAATGAACGATTCTTATGCAACAAGCTCGGACAAGACTGAATTTTGCATCTTGAAGATAAGCGAAACCGACGCTTACACGAGGACTACGCGAATTGATATTTAAAATGCATAAGGATGTGTATGTGCCAGCACGTAAAAAATTTTGTTTCTTGGAATATCTGCGTAAATTATTTCGGATCTTGGCATCTTTGTACAGAAAAGTATCCTGAATCTCCCAACAATCCTTTCGAAAAGGCCTTTGGCGCCTTTATTGTAAATAGGTCATATGGAGGTGATATTCCGAATAGGTAATATTCCAAAGCATATCGACCATATCTGGAAAGGAATAGATAGAACGTCAATGCAGAAGCGACGAACAGAGTGCAACATGGAAATTATGCCATACAGGGAAGGCGCGAACAGCGCTCGATAATGTCGTTACACGGCGACGGACAGCGCAGTGAATTAGAATTGTGTATTGTTAACTCGCGGTCCGATGCAAATGAGGACAAACATAGGCGTTTTGATGGGCTTTAATAGAATCACCAGCTAACAAAAAGGACAACGGAAGGTTGTCCGATATATCGTATAGCTGGCAATTCCGCAAATATGCATCAGTTTGCTATGAAATGTCTCTTCATCATGCGCGCTATATATGCACTTGTTTAATAAACGCCATTGCAGAAAAAAAAAGCAAAACATATGCAATGTTGCGAAAACGTTACATACATAATGTAGCGTTTCTAATTAGAGATTTTACTTATAATTAAATGCATACAGCAAAAGAGTTAGTTGAGAGTTTTTAGAGGAAAGATGTCTTGTAAAAACTTTTCTCGTATTCACATCACCGCTTATTTCCAGAGTTAAATAGACGCTTAATTTTCAATAACTGCGCAGTCGATTTTTTAAAGAGCTGAATGGTATAGTTAAAGCATTAATGAAATCAAAGGACAATCTCTTTTCTTCATCTCGCGAATCCGGCGATATCGCGATTGAAAAGATGAGTGACAACGAGAATAAGAGAGGTTGGTTGTAGGATGGTCCAAGACTGAAAGAAGAGAAATACGGGTAGCAGGAGGAATCCAAAATGATGCAAACATTGGCCTAGAGGCACACTCTGAATATGAAATCACGATGAACAAACTTTAATATCTGAATGCACGACGAAGAAGAGGGGTAAAAAGGTTGGAAAGAGAAGATAAGAGACGAAAGCAGACATGGCTGTTTCTATAACGTTATGACCGAAACGATTACCAACATCCGCGGCATTATCGGTGATTCAGATCGATCTCCCGATATTTTCGAACAAATAGCATAGTTGTAATGACGCAGTCAAAAATATTTTTTTCTGACTTACTCATAACATCCAGTGACAGATTTTAAAGCCCTTTCCTCCCCCTGATATTTCAAACAAAACAACATTTAAATCTCCCAATGATTTCGATTCTTTTTCGAGAATATTAAAACGTAGCACAGCAACTAGACCAAACAATTCGGCGCGGATTTTATTTCCACATCAGTATATATGTTATTTACAAATATTTGTTATGATAACTATACACTATTGGAAAATAGATATTTACAAAATCGTAGCGCAATTTAAAAAGGTTCTGAGCGATCACGAGAAAGCCACCGTTGAGAATAGCTTCACTTCACATCATTTACGCCAATGGACTCTTTTCAAATCGAATAAATGGCAACTTGCGAGAAATTTAACGTATACGCAGAGATGCACGATAATTCGACAAACACGAGTGAGTTTGATAACATTTGCAATACGCCAAAGTGAACGTGATGCAGCTCAAAACGCGAGATCATGAATCGGATAAACACATCACTAAATATTCAGCGATCAGTTGTACAAATACGAGATGCGACTCTTTCTATCTCTTTTTCTCTCGTTCCCTCTCTCTCTCTCTC
>NW_012130072.1:2523958-2532819 GCF_000143395.1 Atta cephalotes
TTCTCTCTTCCGTTTGTCTTGCATTATTCAACGCGAGTATTTTGCCGCTTTTCTCTATGGCGTAAATGCATCGCCGCCACCATGAACCTGCTGTTATTACATCGACTTGATGCACGGCGATCGCATTTAATCCGGCCGTTGAATTTTCCGCTAATGTATTGTCGTGCAGTGAATGATGGCCAAAATTTCCGGAATGTCAATCCAAATTTTTGACCTTTGAAAATCTTTTCCCTGTTCTGTCATTTTATTTTATGCCGATTTTATAACGATTTTACGCACAAAAGATTCATACTGCATGCCAAAAAATTAATGTCTATCAAAAATCTTTACCGAAATTCTCTATAAATTTATTATTATTCTTATTTTTCCGAATTATAAATTTCTCTATATATATACATATATATATATAGCTGTTTACTTTATATATAATAATTTTATTTAAAAAGCTTTAATTTGATTATTATACAAGTTTATTTAATCAAACAAGGTTTATTAGTATGTATCCACAAATTTATCATGTATCTAATTAATAGTTTTAAGACATTTCTTTATTATACATACATTTTTTACAGAAATAAAAGCTTATATAATTACAGATTTAGTATTTAATTTATGATATTGTCATCTGTTCTTTATTTAGCATTTACTGGCGCAATTTGCTTGCGTCAAACTGAGTTATTTTCAAGCACGTACCAGATAATGAAACAATTTTCTTGAATACGGCATGCCGATGACACGATCGAGTGGGCTGTGACATTTTGTAGTGGGACGTCATTATTTACTTAATAGGAATGAAACGTTTTAAACGATTGACTCTCTATGACAAGTCAGTTTGATACATCAGCTATTTGTATTTATTGTCTTGACAGTTTTGATACTCTCTATCCATTAAATCAGACAGTTTATCAATACCGCTTTAATACTCAATTAATTTTCCGATAATTGGCTTTTTTGAGAATATTTAAATTTATACCTATAAAAGATGGAAAAAATTAACGGAGTTGATCGGGATTCAAATTAGCTATTTTATGACTGTTCTATTATTCTCGTTATTATTCCGATCTTCTGTCACCTGATCAATCTTATACATTTACATTATAATATTGGATATTTATAAGAATATTTACAAGAATATTTATAAGAATGTTTATAAGAATATTTATAAGAATATTTAGTTCATATACGTTCTTTACAGTGTTTTAAAATGTTTAGCATCATTATTAAATTGCGATCAATATTTTTATTTCTGTTTATGATTGCAATTCCGTTTATGATTCAAATCTGATAGCAGTCGGCTCGCAGTTTATATAACGGAAAATGTAATAATTTATAATTTATATAGAAGTATTATTAGACACCAAGATCCAGTCTAAACTATATTTAGCATCTCACTTATTGTGTTACTCATATAAGTTCTTTTTACGTTTTATGTATTAGATAATTATTAAATAAGTAATTATTGAATCTCTTGTTTATTTCTCATTATATATACAAAATTATATACAAAATGTTATAATTATCTGTTAATCTCCTTTAAAAGAAGAAATATGTGATCTTCAAATATTTAACAGAAAATTTTTTATTATTTATTTATAAGTTATTGTTTTTTGCGTAAAACTAATGTACACTGAAAGCAAAAATAGGTTGCTGCAACAATTTAGATAATAAAATATGACATAGCATTTTTTAATCGGCTGCAGCAACCAATTTTTGGTTGTAACAGCAAATTTTTAGTCTATCTGCAATGTCAATGTATGATTTCGAGGTAACTAAAAATTTGCTGCTACAACCAAAAACTGATTGCCGATATTTTATTACCATATTTTATTATTTAAATTGTTGCATCAACCAATTTTTTTCTTTCAGTGTATCTAAAAATATTTAATCTTTATTGTCGTCTGAAAAATACATATAATAACATAATATGAATTTTATTTAATTTTACAAAAGGGAATGTTACTTAACGTTAAATATGTAGAATCATATGTACATATTTATAAATTTTTGCAAAAGCGAAGCTTATGCAATATTGAGTCCATTAAATTTACAAATTTTAAAACACGAAGTCCGATTAATAGAAACGTGTCCAAATATTCGATTGCATTCACTCGACGACAGACGATCGACATTCCAGTCGCGCGGGCAAATTTATCGCACTGCTCTGTTTGATAAAAACAACAGGAAAAAAAATGAAAAATAAACAAATATGACTCGATATAATGGATCATACTTTCCAATCTGATTATCCGCACGTTCCATTCAAGATGCGTTCATGCGTGCCAACAGAACGCATTGACCACGATGGAATGTTGCATCCACGTAGCTGCATCCAGATACGTGTCAGCGTCTCATTAATTAATCGTATTCCTCGTGTTCGCTATATTCGCAGCTAGAATTAAATCATTTATGAGATATCTACGAAATCTATTTTTGCGACGTGAATTCTTTCTTTTCGACATGTTCATTGCAAATTCTTTCTTTTGATCAATCAATGATTGCTGTGATTTCATGAAAATACTTAGCTCCATTATTTCGATCTGCCTTTTTAATTGGAAAATGCATAAAAATATTCTGTGCGCATTTTTCGTTGTTATACAAATATATAATCCTGCTATTATTTACAACTACAAATGTTATTTTACTTCAATGTACTTGTCAGCGTATTTCCGTAGGAAAATTTGTCTCTCGCAATGCATTTTGCAACTTTTTAATACCATGATTTTCATTTGCACAACTAACGCATTAAATCGATCTTTATTAAAGACAATTTAATAAACAAAAATATCGAACTCTAGTTATACAGAGGATTTGCAAATATTACAATTTTTTCTAATATTTATTTGCAACAGTTATATTTTAATGTACATGTCAATATATGTAGAGAATAAAATGAAGCCAGCATAACTTTTTTCAATGGTACAAGTATAGTTAGACTAAAAAAAATATTTAAAAATAAAAATAATAGCTTTTGAGTTATTGAAAAAAATAATTACAACTATTTAAATTTAAAATATAAACATGAGAAAACGAGAACGCAAATAAATTAATTTTAATTTATTTAATTTAAAATGATACTTCAATTGAGTTTTATTAAAATCATTGATTAAAAATCTTTTTTTATATTAATTTATAATGTAATTAATTTTTAATAATTTTTTTAATATTCAAGTCGAAATCAATCTTCAATTTTAAGAGATTTAAAAATTCTATGACAGAATACTGAACTGTAAAAAACATAGAAATTGTATTTTTATTTATTTTATTATTATTTAAGAAAAAAAGATTGCAATTATCATCTAATTCAACTTTATAATTTACTAATTATTTTCAATGTTAATTATATATTTTTTTATAGAATAATTATGAATATAATTATTATTAACTTATAGCAAACTAGCTATAAAAATAGAGCTCCTATAACTATAATTATTTTATCATGTAATTATACAATAGTTAGAAATACTATAGTTACAATAAACATTTTTCTTTCAGTGCATTTTGAAAAGAAATTTCTCTCTTCGCGCCTTTATTAATATCTTTATTTATTCCGCTTTATTGATATAATTATTTATTTCGCTTTACATAATAATGTGGAGCGCAATGTTATCATATTGAAAATGTAATGTCGTGTAAAATCGATCCATCAAAATTAATTTTAGAACGATGCAAAACTCTCTTTATCCGGAAGAAAAAGTATTGTTTATTATACGCGGAAAACTGTTGAAGGCATCGCGTAATTCGTTTTACTCAGCGATGTGGTAACAAAATTCAACGTATCATTAACCGAAAATTATAAGAGGCTCGGAAATGGCAGTGGATTACGAGGAATAATTGCCATACGGAACAGGTGATCAATCTCACAGTGCCGCTTTTTACAATGTAATCGCGAATGACAACGAGGAAGATTAATTAATGCCAATGATATGATGCGTGAAATAGATAAAGATAAATCTTGTTCGATGGCGACTTGATAACTGCTACGATAAAAGCGCAAATAATTAATTAATTCATTAAGGAATTAATACATCACAGGTGTTCGGACAATGCCTAATGTAATACTCTGTTCTTGAACGTCGATTATACAGCGAAATGAAAAATACAATACTATTTAAAAATCAACATTAATTGATTTATTATTTTAGAAATTGCATATATATCAAATGATTAATTATTCGATAAAGCAATTAATAAAAAGAATTATGGTATTCTGATTATAATAATTGTAATAATAATAACTATTGCTATAATTAGATTATGTTATGATTAATTATTAATTATAGAAAATATCTTGTAATCGTTTTTAAAACGTGGAATATAAAAATCTATTAGACTTTCTTAAGATTTAAATTAAGATGTTTAAGAAAAAAATTTAGGAAACAATTATATTTATTAGAAATCCTGTCATTAAAATAACTCTTCTGCATATTTATAATATCCCAAATTATAATATCAAAAATCTAAGAAATACAATATTTATTAATCGATGATTTGTAATTCAAGCAAGGTTCAATAATCTCGATTAAATAATTACTAGCTACTTCCATTATCCCATTATATTGTATCTCATAATATGTATTATCAAATATGATTCATTCTTCTACGTTACACTATTATAATCGCTTCATATTAAATAGGATAAGCATTAAATATACTGAATAATCTACATTTTGGTTTTGATTCTGTATATACATAAATGTAATAAATGTATGCTTTGTCGATCTTGTATGTGTTTGCGAACATGAAACTAAATGAATCCATTTACTGCAATGTTATTACGCGGAATTAATACTATAATTTGTATCATAGGTCGATTTTTGTTGCCACAAATCCACTCTTAGCTGAAGCCAAGTACGTGTTTAACTGAAATTTCACCGCAAAATTCTGCGCGTTACGTAATTCAAGCATGAATTAATTTCTCGCTGAACATATGTCATGCAACATGACGAAATTATAAAGAGTTTGCTGAGTGTGTAAGCGATCTCTTTTGCCTTCACTTAAATTGGCGCGATTTGTTACAGTCACGATCGTTAAATACGAAAAGATTCACAGATTTCACTTTTGTTGTACGAAGAATTTTTATCTTCGCGCAAATTCTCACATCTAATGATTCTTCATTCGCAGAGTAAAGGAACAGAATA
Organism: Atta cephalotes; assembly: GCF_000143395.1. Classification (NCBI taxonomy): domain Eukaryota; kingdom Metazoa; phylum Arthropoda; class Insecta; order Hymenoptera; family Formicidae; genus Atta; species Atta cephalotes. The sequence continues at coordinate 2,529,097 of NW_012130072.1, forward strand.
ACGTAAAAGAGAAAAATCGGGCTTGAGGGATAAAAGCTCTGCCCTAATTTCTCACGCACTTAGAAAGGGAACTTTCTCCTAGAAACGCACCTAGAAAGGGAAGGAAAATAACAGCGATTAGCCTTGTAATGGATTCGAAATTAGGGCTGACTGTTTTTGGGCATTTATCGCTAGAATCTGAGGACAGGAAGATTTAAATTGATACTTATTGTTTGAGTTATCGAGGAAAATAATGCAGGCACTACGTATTAATTCATCTTTTACAGTGTGGAAATAAATTAGAAAAGTAATACTTTAGCTTGCGTAACAAACCAAATAAATTAACTCAAAGTTTCTGAGACAGTCCTTTCCAAGAAAGTGACAAATATCTTTAAACTCAAAAATTTGTATTTTTACATTTGAAAGGTAAATTTAGAGATTTAACGTATGACATAAAAATTACTTTTACTCTCAAATCATAAGAAATAATTAATAAATTAGAAGTATATAATATTTTTTTTCTATGATAATTTCGCTTATCTTTTGTCATAATTAAACGAATATGTTTTACGCTCGATACTCGAAGCCATCTACATTTTGAAACTTATTGAGAAAGATATAAAGTTCAAATAGCTATTTCAGTCGTATATCTTCGATTGGACCGTCGAGGTCTGCGGTTCTTTTTAGAATCCACTGTAAATCGCGAAAGTTTTTCCTTAATCGCTGAAAGGCACTTCGCAAAAGTTGCTAGTTACATCACTATTTTCGCCTTTCCCTGTTCCTCGTTCCTCTTGGATTGCTTCTCAATCATTCTTGAAACTGTTCTATCGCACAGAATAAAAATCATTACATTTAGTTAAACGTCAATAAACGTACGATTACGATAACGCTAAAAACATATAGAATATCCCGCTATCAAATGAATCTTTACCCATAAATATGTCAAACTTGTTTTACAAATTGCAAAATTTAAATTTATATTGCATCTACTATTGTATAATACTGAAAGAGGACTGGGAATAAAAGGGAAAATAAGTCAACTTTGCATACCAATTTAGTAGCTAAAAAAACAGTTTACTTATAATTATAACTTGTTAATAAAGTAATAATTCATAAACAAAGAAATATGGAAACTTAAGAAATATTTATATATTTTTTAATTTAGATCCGAGTGAATTTTTTTTTCATTTAAAATTAGATTTGTGAATCGATATTCTTTTAATGGAAATCAATTTTTAACAGATATTATAATTATAGAATAATTACAACATAACTTATGTTTTATTAAATACTGTGTGCGCGATGTATGTGTTGCCACTGGCACATTTTTTATTAAAGTACCATTGTTATCTACTGGTTTATCTTGTCCATCCTTTGCGTCTCCTCGCCCCACCCGTTCCATTTTCACCCTCAAAAGATCTTTACAAGAGTAAACCAGTAGCGAACGTGTGTTCACATGAATTCCACTTGTTAGTCACAAAGGGAAAACAACGAGGGCAAGCGAATTCTGCCACCCCATCATTTTTTTTTCGCCGACAAAATAATTTCCGAGGACCCTTAAAGCGTCGCATACCGACGTGATCAAAAGAATTTTTATTAAGGCGGCTTATTAAGTTCTCAACAAGGAATTTCGCGATACAATCTTTAGTCAATTTTCTTCCTCTAATTTCAAAATTTCATTAGAAAAATTCAATACGCACGCAAGTTCTTTTTCTATAAATCTTCAATGACAGTAACGACGCGTTTAATGCACAATTGATCGATTAATAACATTATTGCTTCATACTTTTCATTAATCGAAAACTCTCAATTGTCTTAAACGATTTGTTCATCGTTAAAAGTTACCTGAAAAGGAGCACGTTCTCACTAAGTTTTCCCGGATGGACATGACGGTGGAAAAACATTGTCGCAGAAACTACGTCGTGCAAGTGTAGCCTTGCAAAAAGCCACAAACTTTAGTATTAGCTGCTAAGAGGTAGGACACATGAAGAGGAGAGAAAACAGGACAAGCAAATAGGAGAGGCGTCTTATTCCACCTGATTTTGCAGATTCTTCCAGAACGGTATAACGCTTTTTCAGGTAGAAAAGCAAGAGAGAAAGAAAAAAGTTCACGAGAACAGCAACCACGATAATGATGTTCTCATTACGGGGGAAAATCTCCTTCGTCCAAGCACGAAGTCCACCATATACGAGGTGTCCAACTAACAAGATCGTGGTAATGACTCATTAAACGCATCGATTTCTCATCGGGAATGACGCAGGTGGCAAGGGAACCATCTTAACAGTTTTTCACGCATTACCGTGTCATTCGGGAAAAGAGAGAGCAACACGACTCTGTCCGTGATCGATCGGTTTTTTCAATCGGATTTTGCAATCATTTGAGATACTCCACAGAGTCGCTTAAGAAAGTCATAAAAATTACAAAACAAAATCGTCAAAACGTTCTACTCTTCTCTAATACGAGAAAGAAGATTACGGAATTATAAAGTGACTTGTTGCATCAAAAGTATGCAAATAAAAAATTTCTATATATCCTTCTTTATTTCTATATATCCTAATCAAACATAATTACTTTACTGCTGCAATTTGCGTCGGCTGGGCTATTATTATTTAACACCTTGGAAATTATACAGTGTATCCGATCAATTCCCACAAGACAAATAGCCACATTGACTATCGCTTTTCGGTTCATTGAGCGAAATTAATGCGTTTAGGGCATACATGTATAGGTTAAATAGAATGTATGTTTACTGAATGTTACATTGATCCTTTGAAGCTTATCAATGCTATCACATCAATTATTGCGTATTTGTATCTTAAACGATAAATGCTTTTTTTTGTTTTAATTAGAATAAAATTTATCTCCTAATACAGATGACGATGATGCTCGTAATTATAACAGCAATACAATCTTTTTATGATAGAGTTAATTCTTAATACACATGATTAGATCATTCATGGTCTGCATATTTCTTTTTTTTTTTAAATGCATAACTTCATAAATACTTTCTAATGATATCAAAATATATGCAGGGTGCGTCATCAAAATCCGGACAAATTTCAATTTAAATTTTCCGCTATACAGTGCCTCCTCCAGAGGTTGTTGTTGATGTCCGAGAAAGCCTGATGCTTCTAGTAAACAATCATATTCTCAAAATGGCGATGTTGAAATCAAGTGCGGAATATAATCGAAGAATCGCGATCGAAGGCCTTCGCGCTGGATGCTCAGCAACTCAGTTAATAATTTTTTAGATACCCGAGATCAATCGTTTATGACATTGTGGCAAAATATACGGTTTTAGAACAGTCTAAAGAACAGTTTAGAAAATTCCAGTATGCTAACGAGGAAGAGTCATTCGAAAGAACATACCGCGAGGATTTCCGCATTGAAAGGGCTCAAGCGCTAATTTCGGATGATCCAAAGCAATCGTTGCGCGTTCTGATGGATATAGTGAAGCTGTAGATGGAAACTATGGTGTCCGGAAGGCCATGTGTTTCAACAGGACAGTGCATCGGCTATCGGATACGAGTCACTTGATTCAAAATTGACAACAAAATTGACTCTCAAACAACGTCGGCATGTTTTGGTTCAAGGAATTTTGGTCTCCCAACAATCCAAATTTAAATCCCTTGGATTACTATGTTATGGAGCGTTAGTTGAAAGGGTTAACAAACTAGTACTTCGGCTACTCCCGTAATATGATCAATTTAAGGACCGTCTATTGAGGCAGTTATTTAGGTCGT
>NW_012130072.1:2532839-2570988 GCF_000143395.1 Atta cephalotes
TTAAGTTTAATTTTACTTAATTAAAACTTAATTTAAGTTTAAAGTAAATTAGTTACTACGTTACGGTACGGTTGTTTAGGTTGGTACGTACGACCTACTATATATATATATATATATATATATATATATATATATATATATAAGAATGACTTATTAATTTTTGTATACTTGTAAAAAGTGTAAAAATAAAAATTAACTCCAAATACGAACCTATCATGTGTACTAATAGTTAAAACGTAACTATACATCTTCCTAAATTGAAAAATTGTCAAATAAGCATTATTGTGCAAATAATAAGTTAAATCATTTTGTGCAAAAAAAATAATTATGAGATTTCCAAATATTTAATTTGCATAAATATAAATATTTATATATACAATCTCTCAAATAGTAAAAAAAAATATTTTTTGTTGCATCCGCATTTTGAAAGATTTATCTTAAATTTGAAGATTTTATATTCTATCTCACAATCAGTGACAAATAGATAAAAATAAATATTCGATTTTTTTTAATTTAATCTCAAAAATAAATATGTTGTTCTTCTTTTATAACTTTATAATATAATATGATTATATATAATTAACGTACAAAAAGAACATATTTTATCAAAGATATGAAATTATCAAATTTAATTTTGAGATGGTAACACTATCTTTTGAGAAACGAAGAAGTTTCAGAGAAACTGAAGTAAGAAGAAATGCTACGTTGATACGGCAGAATTCTGTAAGAATACATAGTACGCGGATTTTGATATCTTCTCTCTATAATAACGACAAAAAATAAAAATTAAAGAAATTAAAGAAATATCAATAATAAAATAAAAATATAATAATTATAAAAATATAGTAATTATAAAAATATAAAAATATTATACGGAGATTAATAAAAATTAATTTGGAAAATGAGATGAATGTCAATAAAATATTTTTATCTGAAAATGGAAAGCGCTTTTCATAAATTTTTCATAATTCTGTAATAGATTACAAATTATTCTATAACAGGATCTACATTTTAAATGAATAATTATCATTTCTTAATAATTTATTAATTACTTACTATTATTTTTATTACTAAAAAATATAAATTTTTTTCTATACTTACTGTATCGCGCTTATCCAATTACCCCGATCAGTTTACGATGTAAAAGAAACTGGTAACCAATGCGAGTTCACCTCATTTTCTTTCTCACGAGTCACAATTTTCTTTGAATGAACGGTATCTTGTCACTTTCCTCGTATCCAATTCACCACCGCAAGTTCTCTATACCTGCCTAATCGACCGATCGCCTAGATATCCATCCTCGTCAATTTCTCCCCCGTCCAACTCCCGCTTGCCATAGCCGGCTTTTCCAGGACAAAAACGGACGGTATGGTACGGCCGGAATGCATTTATCGAACGGTGGGAAAAGAATCCTTATCGCGTTATTCAAATATCCTCCTCGCGCACGTTCGATCACGTATATCAAATATCCTCTCAGTATCTCTCGCCTGGCGCACTCCACGTTATTCCTCGCGCAGAATTTCGAATAAAAGGCTCAACGGGGTCTTGGCACAGGTGTGAGGTAATCCCCAAGACGCTTCCTATATTTCCACGAATACTTGCTGTATTCCAAAACCCGCTCATTCTCTTTCCCTTTCTCCTTGTATTCCCTTCGGTTACTCGCCCATAAATTATCGGGCGACGCGATATCGTCTACTACGCTCTCTCACAACCCTTATCTCGCGTCCTCGCTCGCGGGGGTAGTTCTCGGGAGGGAATAAACAACGAAACTGGAGTTAGAGTTTATTAGCCGCAACAGCCAGTCATACGAGTCATGATAATGTAACGTGATATCGGCGCAATTAGCTTTCCTACGACTATAACTAGGGTTCGCACGTGATATCGCGATACTTGTCGCAAGCAAAATCTAACGGCCAAGCATAATACTGCGTGTATATCTATATATGTATCTATATATATATATAAAACTATAATTGTATATATAATTATTATATAATACATTATTAAATAAAGAAAATAAAGTATCATATAATTATCGCGTTGGGACAATAAGAATGAGTTTCTTGTCGATGCGAAGATATTCATATTTATTTTCGCGCGAGGACTTTATTTATACAGTTGTATCTTGCTTCGAGTGATTCATTTAGAATGGTCAAAAGCAAACTGAGAAATTTCGTCTTAACGAACGGCGCATATCGCTGGTACCCGTTCAACGAACAAGAGATTGGATCGACACGCTCGGCCCACCATGAAATGCAAAACCGAGGATTGACGGCATGCTGAAAAAAGTGACCATCAGCAAAAATATTTATTTGAAAAATTCGAAACAATTTGTGCGGCGTACCACAATGACTTTATAAAAAAATAGAAAATCTGCGAAATGGAAATTGGCAAACAATCACTTTATCATTCAGGATAATATTGATGTTGATAAAATCAACTAATCTCGTACGGCATGCGCAATTTCTCCTCCAGAGTACTTTCAAGAAGTTTAATTGAAATTTATTCATCGCGCGGTTTTCTCTTCGCTGATAATAGCGAGAGTTTCATATTGACAACAATTTCTTGTTTCACGCAAAATTTTAAATAAGTTTAGACAGACTATTTTCAGCTTAATTAATAAATTTTAAAACGGCAAAGTGTTGACTTGTAATTTACTTATTTAATTCCAATATTGGGTAAGTTAATGTTTTTTTAATTGAATAAAGTTAATGGCTTTACAAAATTAATAAAGTTAAGTTGAAGGTTAAAAGTTGAAGGAATAAAAAATTAATTTAACTAACATAAATTAAGTCAATATTGAACTAACTTAAATTAAAAAAAAGTTAATTTTGAAAAAAATTATTTTTTAGATCAAAAAATGTCCTAATTTTTCTTAAAATGAGATTAAATAACTACAATATAGATTATTAAAATTATTAAAATTATTAAAGTAAATTAAATTTTAATTTTTTATTCATATGTGATATAAGTATATAACACATAACGATATAATTATATAAGTTATATAACTTTAAAAAAACAATCAACATATAGAGAAGATATAAGATCAGTGATTATTTTTTAATAAGTCTTAAGTCATAAGAAATTGACCAATTATAATCGAATGCGAGAAGAATAATTAATCAATTTCTTATGATTTAAGACTTAAAAAACATCTATTGTAGGATCCTAAGGCTTATGGCATAAGGCATAAGGCATAAACTAATCAGAGGACTGTATTAACATTTTAAAAAATTATTTAAGATGGTTTTAAAATATGAATAGATTACGATACGTCCTTAATCTTATTATATCTTACTATTTTTCTAAGATATTTAAAAGAGACAAAAAAATTTGTTAACTTAAAAAAAAGTTAAAAAGTTAACAAAGTAACTTTGTTAAGCTAAAATTTAAAATTAACTAAGTTAAGTTAAAAATTATTAATTTTTTAACTTTTTTTTTTAACTTTTAACGTTTTAACTAGTTACTACCTAACTCTGTTTAATTCTAAGAAGCTAAAAGATTTAATTGCATTAAACTATATTTGGTATCCACCCCGATAAAAACATTTCTGATAACAGATTTTAACAGTGGGTGATCTCATTTTATAGAAATTTTCATATAAAAATATACTCTTATATTAATATTATTAAACTCTTGTATTAACTTCGAAATATTATTTAATCAGTAAAAAAATAATATCTAAGATACTGGAATGAGTCACAGTGATAAGTTCAATCGATATCTCGCTGTCAGAAAAAACAGTTCTTACGAAAAGGTGATGCAGGTTGAACTTTTGTTTAACTGAACTTTTTCTTCCTCTTGGAAAAGACGAAGAAGCGCGGATGTGCGCGTACCGTTATGTGCATTCCAACGGTACGGGCACGCGAAATTGATCTTCAAATTGGCCATTAGAGAAGTCTTCTGGCTACATCGCGAAGATTGCGCAAAAAAAATTACTTAAGATGGTCTTATACTTTAGATGCGTCCTCATAATTGAGAAAGGAAAAAGGATAAATGCTGATCTCCCGCGAGGTTCAACCATGTCAACATTACTTTTATTTCGACCATCGCGTATCTTCAGTAAATACGTAATACGTATTCTGATAATGTCAAAAAAATGAATAAATTACATCCATGGATTATTTTTCCTGCATTCATGAATTTTCTGAGGTTCACCGAATTAAGAAAATCTTTTCATTAAATACTGATATTTCAATTTTTAAATACTTTAACACACAGTAGATATTTATTTTGATTATATTAATATGATAACATTATTTTGGTTTAGAAGTTTAATTGTGTGCGTTTTCTTATATAAATAACAAAATATTTACACATGTAATTCAAAATTAAAACAATTAATAAATATTTATTTATACTTTTTACGTCACAATTTGTAATATCTTTTTCTTTTTCCGAATCTTTTATAGAAAACAATGAAATTTCACATCCTTCTCTCGAGAATTTTTTCTCATAGCTAGTTAAAAATATATTTATATAGTCAAGAATAAGAAGGTCGAGAATTTTCACAAATGCGCATACATGTGTTATGCGTTTGCGAATGTATCTTCCCAGTGGCTAAATGTCAATGTCAGAGCGGTATCTTCGTGTCGTCCTTTCAAATAGTGTCTCAGGGCTGAAGAATCCGAAGTGTCTAGCAGACACAAAAATTGCGCAATGCTAAGCACCTGAGCGTGCTCTTCCGCTTTACGAGCTGCGGGACACGCGACAAAGTCTCCGCTCGGTTCCTCAGTGATGTGCGGGCGGTAGTCGTGAATAATGCTTCGTATCCTACGAGCAGACGAAGACGACGAATCAACTAGACTAGTGTTCCTCGAGCTCCTCTTTTTCGGGATAACGTTCGGTTGAAGAATTCCGAATCTCGCAGGATGCAAACGTACATACATAAGTATTTTAGACGTTTCGCATTTAAATGGACGAGCGTTACTTTGCGATCGTACTCAACTTCGGAAATGGACTTAAGATGCACGTTAGAAAGACGATGTTCATCCTGGATGCTATACAGGATAATTCATAAAGTTTTCATTAAACTCGAGAAAATACGTACTTTTGCAAATTTTCAATCCGCCTCTTCTTTGCGAGGATTCTAAGCGCAACATAATTGTGAGGAGCGTTTAATATTTAGAATTAAATTTAGTAAATTAAATTATGTGGAAATTTTTGTAAAATTTTTTATCTTTAGGAAAAATGAATTACGCGATTAAATTTTTATTTACTGAAAAATTAACATCAACAATTTTGAGAAAAAAATGAGTAAAATATGGTAATTTTTGTATATTGCTAAAAACTACATGTTTTTACTCAAATGATAATTATTAAAATAATCACTATATTGAAGAATTAATTAAAAGTCCAAAACGTCAAAGAAATTCTTGAAAGCACGTTTGAACGTCGTTTTCCTTTAGGCACTGTCCCGGGAAATTAATCGGAACATGCGTTGCGGTCAGAATTTTTAACTACCGCACAAACCACCAATACGTGGTTGTCGATAATCGATTAAGGGCGATTTATCTGATTCAACGGACGTACCTATTATTAAACAAACTAGAAACTGTTCCAATCCCAGTGTTAATTTCGCAAGGACATTAAAAAAGAATCGTGGTTAAGCAAAATTTAGTGAGTGACATGTATGTGGTCACATTAATCTGGTGAGAGAATCCTAAAACTTTTCCATATATACATAATAATTTATCATATTATATATGAATTCAATAATTGATGAAGTATTCTGTGTTCTCTCAATATAAAATCCCGTTGCGTTAAATTATGGTATATTAAAGATTTATCGTATTTATTTATGTTTCCGTAAAAAATATTTTTGATATTTTTATTATATAATAAATACATGTATAATTAATTAAATATTTTTATTATATACAATTATGTAAACGTATATTTATTACGTAATAAATAAATATTTTCTTATAAAAGAAATTAATACTCTTTGACATATGTAATAAATAAAATGTTATATAATATAAGTTTATTTTATAATTTAGAAGCATTCAATGAAAGCTTGTTTCATATCATTTAAAGCTAATTATAATAAATACTGCAATTTAAGCTAACTGTCTATTATCGATTATGAGAATTAATGTACCATATTATTAAAGGCAACAATCTTAATTATCAACTTTCCCTAATCAGCTGCTTTTCATCCTTAATTCGCCTCTTGTGCTCTCCGTAATTACCACGATTGTTCTCTCCAAACATTTCAGAAGACTCGTTTAACGGTTTACATAATTCGTATGATGAATTTACTCCGCACGTGCCGAACGGTATACGATGTTAAGCGAATTCAGTCCGATGTGCTAACAGTACTCGTTAATTATATCTCAAAATAATTCGTGCGTCTTATACATGATACACATCGCGCTGAATCTATTTCACAGCTCATCATTTCCATAATGTCTCTGATTTCGCACGCATCCCTGATCTACACAATCCTCGAAATTATTTATCTTCGTTATAACTTGCAAAGCTTTGACTCCAATTTGACAGCACTTTTAAATTAAAAAAGAAAAAAGAAAAGAAGAGAGAAAAGTTTTCCACGTTGAAAGAATGATTTTTGCCGAAAAAAGACCGCGCCTCCTCCTCCCCCCCCTCTCTCTCTTTCTCGCGCCTTCGCCCTCTTTTATTCAATTTTTTTGCAATCTCCTCCACCTCCTGGATTATCGCACGACAGATTACGCAGCTAGCTCGATTCATCAAAATATCGAAAGTCCGGACTTTCTTAGAAACGTTACTTCCCTCGTTAGCCACCGTCGACGAGGGACACGAAGCTTATTCTTTCTCTTCCTCTTCGTCTTCTATCTTCGTTGCTTATTTCTATCTCGTCAGTTCACGGTGAGCTAAACGCGTCCGTTAGAAACATCGTTTCATCTTGTTTCTTTCTCGTTTTCAACCCACGCCGGCGTGTGTGTGTGTGTATGTGTGTGTGTGTGTATATGTGTGTGGTGTGTGTGTGTGTGTGTGTGTGTGTGTCAACCGGCGCAGCTTTTTTTATCCTTTTTTTTATCCTTTTTCTTCCATCCGTTTTCTATATCTTTTGCAGCTTTCTCTTCTTCTTCTTCCCTCTTCAACCTGTATTCCCAGATCAAATGGAAACTCGAGGACGATCAGTGAACTCAAACAAAGTTCGATCGGAAAGTAGAATCGATCGATCGTGGGATTCCGATGGGAAATTATCGTCAGGAAATTGGTGGAATTGAGACGATGCCGCAATGGAAGAATAGAGTTAAATCTGGGATACCATGGGGGTGCTAGCGAAAGAAGCGTCAGAAACGTATCGCTTGAACGAATCTGATAACTTTAAACCCTGATTATGAATGCCCTGAGGATTCCTGTGAAAACGAATCGCTTCTAAATTCGTCGAACGTTCGATTACATAAGACTATATACAGTACATACACGTCTAAAACGTAAATCACTTTCTCTCGGATTTGATGCCGTTAGACCGTAAATTAATCATCATGTGACGATCATGCTCGCTCATGCGACTCGAGTTCTTTTCTGCGACATGATATCGTTCTCTTTTTCTCGTAATCTCATTTTCTCTTTCATCATGGTGGCACTTTCTCTAATGGCGTCCCAAAAAAAAAGATTCTCGATTATTATGATAAACTGCGTTAAATATAAATTATATGACAAGAAATTTTATTCTGTGAATCCATAGCTTTATGAAACTGCTAAGCTTTAAACATCTAATAAATCAAGGACAATATTTATTATCCAATATATAAGTACAGTTTCTAGATTAGAATGATCGACAAATTGTTAGTTTGAAAGATAATAATATTAATTTTTGTGAAAAAAAAAATGTAAAATATAAGATAAAAACTTTTCGATGAAATCTATTTTTTTCTACAAAAATAACAAGCGGCAATAAAAGTTTTTAAAACGTCAAAACAAATCTTGAAAAAAAAATTGAGACACCTTTTCGATTACCACATTCTCTGAAACAATTTTAGAATTAGATTAGACATTTAATTTGATTTGAGGAAATTTCTGCCTTTAAATGATGTTCCTATAAATCAAAGTTTATTTTAGCTCTAATTTCTTTACTAAATATACAATAATACTAAATACATAATATGAAATTTTTCTTTCGTCCTTTTTGATTATGGTTCGATCTGGTGCGCGACGTTCTGCTTTCTAATGACACCGGTAGCGATTTTTCCATCGTATTGTTTTAGGAAGATTCGCACGCGATCGCTGACGAATCTAACGCCGATAAGAAAGCTATGACTGACGTCTTCATTGTTCGGTTGAAAATCCGCTGCGGACAATGAGAGGCTATTCGTAGCCGAGGCAACGAGCAGAACAATACTTGTCGGCACAAATATTGCTCGTGCACCGCCGCTACTTTACGTTGGTTTTCTTACAATGAAGTTCAGCAAGATTGAATGCATTATAATCTTTATTTAAAGTTCAAATCGAGTAAAAACGTATAAAAAGCGAACTGCAAAATAAATTATTTTTGGCGTATATTAAAAGAGCAAACAGACATCACACAATTAAATTATTTGAAGTATAAAAAGTTATTTGAAAATAAATTTTATTTCATTATATTATTTATTATCCTTATTTTATTCATATTTTAATTTTAAAAAACTGTAAATAAGTGATGTTATTTAAATTTAGTTAAATTGATTTCAATTTAAATTAATTAGATCTAATTTTTCACTGAATTGTATTTGAATTTTATTTTAAAAAATCGATTATATCATTAATTTTAAATTTTAAATTTGTTTTAGAATTCTGTGTGAAAAATATAAAATTAAATATTATTATATAATATACATAATCTTGACATTCATAAGTATAATGTACTCTTAATTTATTGCACTTTTTGAAAAAGGCAGTAATAAAAGTAAAAAAAAACTTAAAATTGTTTCAAAATAAATATTATTTTTCAATAAAACTATTTAATTTTTTATTAAATATAGAATATTATTAAGTCAATTTATGAGGATGCTGTATTTATAGTTAAGACTGTATTATTATAACACACAAATGTATAATAAAAAATTATAAAATATATCATATATCTTCTTTTATATGAACACACAAAAATATGTGACTTTCACGTGAAATTCGTGAAATTGTTTTATTTTATTGCGCACATCATATGTCACTTTATTTCTAGATTTGCGAGCTGTTCGTATTTGTACGCGATCCAATAATTGCGCCATGTCGATTGAACGTTTTGTAATTTCGAATGCACAACCTTCGAAAGAACAAATCGAAACGACGTGACAAAATTACAACGTTAAAATTCGTTCGCCTGTTTCGAACGCTTGCTCCGATACGAGTACTCTCTATGTCTGATTAATAATCGCGCTGCATACGGATATTGTTGAATTATTGATTTTATTATTAAGCGATATCTCTATCTCTGTCTCTCTCTCTCTTTCTCTCTCTCTCTTGTCTGTAATTACAATAACGAATCGTTTGATTTGAACAAAATATTCCCGTAATGTACGAAGAATCACAACGGAACGTCACTCATTGCAATCTACTTTAATTAAGATAATGCATTTTTGCAATTTTAACAATTCGGCGTTAGATAACATTCAGTAATATAAAATTAAATATTACAATGCAAGTGGTAAAAGCGAAATTACAGTTTCCTTGTGAATAAACTTTTAGAGCTTAAACAAGCTACTACAAAGTAAATTATATGGTTTACACATCAAGTGATGATTGCATCAAAGTGAACCGTGAATTTTAATTAAATTGCGCGCGCGCGCACTCGCTTGATGCGAAACTTGCTATACGCGCAAGAATATGCGACGGTTTGGAAGGTGCATGTCGGAGACAAGACTTGATTGCTATCATGGAAGAGTGTGACAGAGACGACACCATAGATACGGACTCTTTGGAGTTCGAGGTAAACATAGCATACATAGTTTTATGGATTTTGAAAACCGCAGTCTAGCTATGAAATAATAATCTAATAATAATCTAATAATCTGTCTATCCAATTAGCAGACAATGTTTTTAAAATATATTTTTAATATAAAAATACATTTTTGATTAAATAAATATTAAAAATACATTTTAAAAACATTGTCTACTGATTGGATGGTAGCGATCACACTTTCTCTATTTGCCAAAAATAAATTTGGCTTACTTGCGAAACGAAATCTTATGATGTAATAAATGATCTTAATGGCGTTACATTTCTTAATCAAATTATCAAGGATTTCTTTTAATAAAAACCGAAAAGGTACTTTTCAGATATTTTCAGATTTTTATTTATTGGTATTAATGCATGTTTATAGTATTATTTATTTTATTTATTTTTTATTATTTGTATCGCATTATATATTATAATATTAACATATCACATTCTCTTTCGCGTTTTTACAGGCTACGCAGTCGTCGACATGCCTCAAAAAACTGGACTTGAGCAAGGCAGGCCTTTCAAGGGTTCCTGACAGTACGATTGCTTTTCCAGCAATAGAGGAGCTCGCATTAGGATGCAACCAATTCACTAACGTTGATAACAATCTGAAGCTTCTGCACAGGTATACTTTCTTCTGCATTTACATTAAATCGCTTCAATATGGAATATTACAAAAACTTTCTTCTATTCATTTTCCATCACTTTTGATTTTTTTCTGATTATTGTACGATAAAAAGTTAAGCAGTAACCTTAGATTTCAATGAAATTAACGAGATAAAGCCGATAAAAAAGAAAAAAAAGAAAAATTAAATTAATTCTTGCGAAATATCAAGTAATTAGAATACGGATAGATTAATCCCTTCTTCGATAAGAACAAAGAAAAGCGTGTGAGTGTCCGATAGCACAAACGCGGCGAAACTGCAAGTAAACTTTAATTGGTAGTTAATTCGTACGTAACTCTTCATTCCTCTCCGTATAGGTTTCCCAAACTTCATGCCGTCCATCTGGAGAACAACAATCTCCACAGAATCCCGAGGGAATTACTAGAGTTGCCAGCGCTGACCTACCTTAATCTCTCGGATAACAAAATCGAGATAATTCCGGTTGACATCTGCCGACTGATCAAGTACGTATAATTTCATAATTTTATTATTTATCTATCTGTTTATGATAAAAGTAGATTAGATTAATAATCCTCTTTTAAACAGAAGAGATCTTCTCGCCTTTTTATTTCTTATTATCAGAAGAGATTGATCTTTATCAGAGCGTAACAATTATCTCTAATAAGCATTATCTCTAAAATCTTTTTATTAATGTTATATCACTTATTTCCTACTTAAATAAATTTTAATTAAAGAACTGTGATAGATCGTGCTTTTCATGTCTTCAAGTGTTTTATAATAAAAAGACATGCTCCATAATCGAACTTCTGAAAATTCCAATTTTAAAAAATTATTTTAAAATATTATTTTTTTTAATTATTTATTCTTTAGCCTACCTATCACTGCAACGGCATATCTATTTTATAAATTGATATAGCAGGTTGTATGCATTAATGTGTACGCGGCTAAATTTTCCCTCCATACCACTTGATTTATGCGCGTCAATCTAGGAATACAATTGATTACCAACACATTAATCACGCAGGCTATTGTCGATCAGAGCTGATAACAGGCTCGTGTAGAAAATCACGCGTGATAATAATCAAATAATTGTCTGATTTTCTGAAAAACAACGATGACAACTGTTGATGTTAGAAATCAAGGAACATGTAATATCGATTACAGAAAATTATATAATACATCAAAATGATTTTAGTCCTTTATTACGAAATGAAGAGCTGCGTATTGAGAAAACATTGTAAATAATTTTAAATAATAAGAAAGCAAATTATATGAGAATTTTCATTTCTTGATTTGATAAATAATTTTTTATTTATAATTCATAATTCATTTTAATTCTATAATAATTTTTAGTGAAAAATATTATACTACTTGCAAAATATATAGATTTCTTTGGAATGAGTTCTAAATGTATCCATATGTATTAATATATTATTTTTCCAATTTACCAAACAAATCTTATTGTTACTTAAACAAAAATAAAAACAATGAAACATAGTTATAAATAATTACAATAAAAAAATAGTAATAAAAAATTATATGACGGAATACAATTTTCTTCTTTGTATTGATCTTAAAATGTCATGATTCTTATATTTTAAAATATTTTTGAATTTGAGATATTATTATTAAGTTCGAGACATTCGAAAGATCACACGAAACGCTAAGCTGCTTTTTGTTATCGCGCAACTTTAGACAATGTAAAAAAATCTGATCTTGCGAGAAGGGTGAAAGGGGGGGGGGAGGGAGGAACACAATTGAGACGGAGATTACGTAAAGTTTCTCGAAAACCACTTTCCACCGACCGGAAATGAGAATGCCGGAGGGAGGAACTACGGGGTGTGAACACGACGATGTCGCTGCACGCGCGCACATACGCATGAAAGGTAAAAGTGCTCCTTGCATAGGTTCGCCATCGGTGAACTCATAAGCGAATTTACGAAATTTAGTCTTGACGATCGTCACATAGGTTACACCACCCTGTTTCTCTTCCACTAATTCTACGGTGATTATTTAATATTTAATTTAGATAAATCTTTTATTTAACCGTCATTAGAAGTGATTTTTAGTTAACGTATTATAGCTTTAACACATCTTTCACTCCTTTTTTAAAATCTAAATAAAAGATTTATATGACAGTCTATAACAGATATATCTGATGTCTAAAACGATATTCTTTATCTAATAAAATATTAATTTCCTAATATTATTTACCGCCAAGCATTTTTAAATTTATTTGTAAACAGAGAAACTAATTATTTTTGAGCAAACAAAGCTACGTCTAATTTGTCATATTTCTATATTTAATTAAATCCAGATTTGCTTCCTAAATTATAACTAAAAAATATTTCCATTTTGAAATATAATAATTTTATAGATATTAATTTATTTTTAAATTCTCCAAGTTTTGCGTGGAAATTTTAATTAATATAATAATATTATCAGAAATTACGAAAATGAATATTATATAAAATTTTATTCTTGTTTTTCTCAAAATGGATTTTCACGCGCCGATGCTTTCGATTATGAATCACAGAAGCGTAACGTAATATTTCTGGAAACTTACGCTCATTTATGAGGACCTCCCGAGATCTAATTGCCCGGGATGAAGCACTCACCAAGTCCAACATAAGTTTCATAGACATTCACCTTTTCTTGGCTCGCGTGCGCCGGTTTCCACTTGAGTCTCGCTGTCTCGCGCCACTGCCTCAATGTACGACTGGTGTTGCCTAACCCCGTTCTACCGCAGGAAGAGACGGCACTTTAAGGCAATTTTACATGATTCACTTTCAACGATCACGTCAAACGAAGCGCCCAAAACGAGGGAAAACCGAATCTGAATTTAAGATTATACTCGCATGATAACACGGATGCTTCCGTCATTCCAGCTATAGTTGACCCAGATATATGAACAAAGGATTTCCAAAGATAAAATATCTTATATCGAGGATAAAGATTTAAATCTTTATAGATTTCTGATATAATTAAATTTGCTTTTCAAGTTTAAATACATTCGGAATTAACGCAGTTAACTCGATCTTTTGTATTATTAAAATCATTATTCATATCGTAATAATGATATTATCTCGGCTTTTGAACAATTTGAATGTCCATAATAATTCTGTATAATTAAATGTACTAAATATTTCTGAAATTATCTATATTGTGTCATGGCAAATAATATTTGGATACAATTCGGGTAGAGTTTGAAAGAGATGCGTATGGTATGTATCACGTATTATGCTTCAAACAACATAATTTGGCGACATTATTCACGTGGAATTAAGGTATCATATGTAACAAGGATTTCACCGGCTTGCCAGCCATCGCTGGTGCATGTCCGGTCTAAGCCACGACGCATTATCGCTCGGTCCCGCTTCGTACACCGGCAGACAATTTCTGTTCTGTTACATCAGAGTGGTCAGCCAACCCATCCTCGGTTTTGCCTCCCTCTTCTTCCTTCGCTACAAGACGATATCCTCAAGAGGAATAAGTTCGCCTTTCAACCGACCTCTTTAGTCCTCGAAAGAACTGCCGCGAGTGTGTATCTCCGGACACGAAAATCGTGCCACGAAAAGCCGGAGAGATCGCTTCCGAGTCGCCGCCGGAAATTCTGTGATCGAAGAGATGGCGAAACTTTTTGATTCATAACTGGGACAATCGCGATTGTCTCTATCCTTAAAGTTTATACATGACCGTGGGATCAACGTTCAAAAATTGTATTATTATTGTAAAAAATTCAATCTGCGAAAATTTAGATTTCGCTACGCAATATACATTTACGGGTCCAATGGTGAAAGTTCTTCATGTGTTGTGTACGATTTGCAATTCGCAAAATTTGTCTCATAAAGTGAGAATGTTGCTCATAGAAAGGATGTACTGTTGTTTACGATGAGCAAGATATTCCAGCATTTCACAGCATTCGGAAAGAATGCAATATTGGGAAAAAAATCATCGATACAAAGGATTTTTAACATTTATAGAGTATAGCGTTACGCTTTTATATAATAATGTTTTTATTCGATACAAACAACTCTACAACATACAGCAATTAATATAATAAAATGAACATGCCAGATATTTATGATTTTAATATTTAAATATTTTTTTATGAATATACAATACATAATTAAAACAACAAAAGACAATAAAATAATAACAATAAAACAATAGAATTCATAAAAATGAAATCTATAAAATACGCATAAAATGTTCTTCAAACAACATTGTTTGATGATAACAATCGTATCTACCGAGCGTACTTTGGTATTTGAACACTGCTCCACTTTTAAACGAGCTTGTGTGTAGCAACATTAAAAAATAAAAAATACTAAATCAGGTAAGAAACAATAAGTCTGTTTTTTATTGCTGCACTCTGAACCGGTGCAATAAGTTGAAGTAAAACAAATTTATATTGTGTGTATCAGTTCAGAAAGTACAGCAATAAAAACAGATCTAGTGCACATTCTAAAATAAAGTGGCAAAAACTTCGTACAACAAACTCTTTTAACGACGATAGTAAGATATTTATTTATGATCTGTTACAATCAAAGATTATAATTTTTTAATTTTTTTGCGTCATTTTTTTTTAACAATCTATAATTATTTTCTCTGTGTATACAATTATTTCTGATATTATTTATTGGCAATGTATTTATAGAAATATTGAAAGTGTTTTGAATATATTGGTGTTAATTTTTTCGGAATATTTGTTACTCCCATTTTGTTTTCTCTTGTGTCACGATATTTGAGACACAATATTTTAAAGATACGATGTTTTAAAATGTTGTTCTAAAACTTTTTTAATTAAAAATTAAGTTCTTAAATTTTTAATAGTTATATAAAACAGTGTAAAAATTATCTTAATATCTTCAAGAATTTTCTTTCAAGGCATTTCTTAAAGACTCAATCATAAGCTAACAACATAAAAAAGAGAAATTTGCAGAAAAAATTTTAACGCACATTATACATAACTAGTAACATCAAAATAAGAATTTCAAGTTTTTTGTCAAATTAAAAGTATTTATTGATAAGAATCCGCTATACTTTAATGGCAAAAATCGAAAGTCTGCCTGATGACACAGATGTTTATTGCAACGAAGGTTTTCACTATAATTCGAAACTTTCTACTCAAGTGCACATCCTGTGGGCGGCTCGCGCTCGTTTAGGTTCACCGACTCGCGTGTCCGAAGCTTCGAGATACAATTCACAGTAGCTAAAAACTGCACTGCTACTACGTCCGCAAAAACTATAATTTACGAATGAACTCTACCAGATACAGATTCTTCCTCTATTAATTAATACTTTAAGAAAAAGGGGCGAAAATTTAAAATAATGTTGCAAACTTCTATCCCATAAATAATAAATAAAATTCTCTAATTTTACATTACATTCAGTATAATGAAATCTTTATATCTTTCTATTTTTATCTTATTCAATGATTTACATGTATTTTTATACTAGATAGATTTTTGTAATATCAAAATATTATAACATTTTATACAGTACCAAAAATGAAAAAGCTTTAATTATACGAAAAAAACAAAGAAACAAATTTATTTAAATATGAAAAAACATAATAAAGATTACACACACAATGAAAATATGATATAGTAAATTTTAAGCCATAAGAAATTGACTAAACACAATCGAATGTAAGGAGAATAATCGATTATAATTTGTCAATTTCTTTCAACTTACTACGCAATATTACTTCCATTGTAGACGATCTATAAATAAAACACATATTAATTCAAAGTCAATTTAAACTCTTCATTTCTTAAATGTTAATTAAGAATTGTGTTAATACACACTATCAATATTTTTAAAGCTAGTTAAATTATTCTCGATGTAATCTTTGTTTATCAAATATAACACTTTTATCATCACGTTGCAGTTTGAAAGAACTGATCCTTGACCGCAATGGCATCAAGGATCTACCGAATGAAGTGACACGGCTGAGAAACTTGAGGAATATTTCCCTCGTCGGAAATTTACTCAATATCGTACCATCCTCTGTCAACATGCGAGCTCTCACTTTAACAGTAAGTTAAACTTTTATCATGAATAATATAATAGATAATAATAAATAATTTAGTGCTAAAAAAAATTCTTCAAATCTATAAATTGATAAGAATCATATTTAAAAAATGAGAAATTAATAAGTTACTTATAACAGAATTCTATTTAGAACTTTATGTAATACATAAAGAAATATGTAAAAATTTAGAAAAACCTATATAAGGATGTACATAAAAAAAATTAGAAATACATTATAAGAAATACATTATATATTATATATAGTCTGTAATGTTAGATTACGATGACAATGACAAAGTGGAAACTACGACACTTTTACAGTAATATTGCATGTGTGAATCTTAAGCGGCTTTTATTGATTCTCTTTATTCTTCAAGGGACCTTGTCCCTTGTAATTTAGTATAAAGCACTATTCGCACGTATCTGACACATTGACATTTTGTTACTGACTATCCTTGTTATTGATTATACATGTTATAACAAAAATGTTTCGCTTACAGTATTGTATATTGCACTGGTTTTAAATAAAAATATAATTTTAAAAAAATTTTTAATAAATCATTGTAACGTTATTTAACTTTTTCTTATATAAAGGATATTATTATTAATAATTAAATTTAATTCTTAAAAATTTAAAATTATAAAATTTAGTATTTGTAAAATTTAAAGGATATTGAGTTTTCTTATACGTATAAAAAACTAATGATATTATTACACAAAGAAATGTTCTCTCTGAAAAGTTCTGCGTAATGATTCATTTTTCTTAAACATAAAATTTTATTAAACAAGAATATGTCATTAAATTAGAAACCTTATATATATAGTATATATAAGGACAGTTGAGAATTAGCACAATCATTTTGTTAGTCTTAACAATTAATTGTAAGATATTTATTAAATTGAAATGTTTGTGAAGATAAAGTTTAATATTCTTATGACATAAAAAATGAGTTCAATTCATAACTTTGGTTTCCCTTCAGTGCACGAATAAATCTCTTTCACTTTTCACTAAAGATTTCCCATAAAAGAGAACTGTTTGACGAGTCTATAAATCTTTGAATTTTGACAATGGATAAAAAAAAACAATTCAAATGTTTGAATTTTTTCAGAAAACAGTAATTTTCTTACAAAGAATTTTTGTTATAAATAAGAAAAATCGATTTTTTATTTAAAGTATTTCGTAGATATGATAAAAGTGATTTAATTTAAGATGTCCGGAAAAGTTTTTAAGTAATTTATAAACAAACATACAAATACTAATATATTTTTACACACATATACATAAGAATATACAATATACACCTACATATACATGTGATTAATAACACATAGGAAAAATATTTGGTAAAATTTATTTAAGTTCAAATAAAATACAGAGAAAGAATATGTATATATATATATATATATATATTCCTTAAATAAATGCAATTTTTTAATTTTATATATCTAATTAAAATTGCAATTATCGAAGATTATTTTTGTATATTCTGCTCAACTATATTCGTAATCTGATATGCAAAATAAAACTTTAACATTTAATTTTTAGCATTAAATGCTGTTATTATATCCATTCTAAGAATGTAAATTATAATATTAGCTCATTTTCTAGATTTATCAGTTTTTTCTTTAGTTTCACAATTCACAGTTAACTTTTAATCGAGATTCAATTTATTACTTCACATTTTTTTCTTTAGAAAAGAATTGAAAAGAGAATAAGGCCGTAGCCGATTCACGCTCAAAATCATTTTATGTTTGTTGTTTAATTATCAAATGTTAAAATAAGGATAAATAATGAGTGATGAACGGCGTTGTGAGGAACATGAATCGGATTGCAATTTAAATCTCGGTTAAGTTACTGTGCGTTAAGCTTGACAAAACAATTTAATTTTGGATTAATTTATGACTCAGCTTTCGCCGAGTACAACAAAAAATTCTTATAGTAGACTCATCAAATGTTCCCCTCCACGGAAATCTTTAGTAAAAGGCGAAAGATTTATACGTGTTCTGAAGGGAAACCAGAGTAACGAAGTAACGCTATAACGATTCTTATATAGACAGGCAGACCAAATTTTACTTACAAGAGACACTCCATCTTAAAAGCCCTCTCTTGGCCAGATTTGGAACTGATAGTATTCAATCTTGCTTAATCTTAGAGAACGGATACTTGATTCGGCATATTTGACCTATCTTAGAGCGTTTTTTAGGAAGAATATAGTGAATTTATTACATCTTTGTTGTTTATCATTATTAAATAAATTATTCAGGGATTGCTTATTTCATAAAAATAAATCTAGTTTATAAAAAATATTTTTACATGGCTTATAACTTTTGTAAAAATGAACATATTGAAACAATCTTTTTTTAATCAAATCGCTAAACATTCAAGAATAAACATTAAATAAATGTATATATCTTTGTTGATAAAAAAGATATAATTAAAAAAAGGAAATATAAATTTCGAAAAATCATTTCTTTCAACAGTTAATTGTTGACAAAATTAAAGTAAAAGACTTCTTAAACAATTAATATACCAAAAACTAGAAACTTTTAATTTAAAGAAATAAATATGTCATATAATCAAATATTTCAAAAAATATGATTATGAAAAAATAAAGATAATAGATATATTATACCTGTAAGTGTGTCAGCTAGGATAGGCTTAAATATGTATGTATATATAGGATTAAATATACTTTTACAATAAATCCTCAACAATAAAAACAAATATTCGTGTTTAATAAAATTAGAACAAACTTTTGAAGTTTTATTGAGCGCATCATATCTTTAATAATTAATTATCAGCTTTTTTTATATAATGAAAATCTGGATTATTTAAATTCTATAAATTATTGCTCTCTAAAATTTTTCAAATTTTTTAGATATTTTATTTATTTGCATGATGATCCACAGGAAGTTCTGTCGAAGACAGATCACGGAAAGTCTTATAAGGATGAAAAAGCCAATCATAATAATTTACACAAAATCAATTTAAGAAACAATCAGCTGAAAGGAAATATAATTTTGGGAAATTATGGCGTAAGTTTATAACATCTAAGTTTTATTTTGTTTCAATTCTATATATTGTTTTTTTTCATTAATTTATAAATAAATAGTCTTCGAAAAAAAACAAGATAAAAGAATAATTAACATCAAAAGTAATTTGATGTTTATTATTATTATTATTTTTTTTTTTTTTTTGAACAAAGAATCTGACGCATCTGGATGTGAGCGAAAATAGTATTGAAAAATTGGACATTAGTGCTCTGCAAGAATTGAGAAGTGTACGCTGTGGACGAAATAATTTAACGGAATTAACTCTTTGCGGCCGAAATCTAGTATCTCTTATTGCTGGTAATAATAGTGAGTATAGATTTTTTAATCTGCATTGTACTTTTTATTACGTAATTAATATATTGAGATAGAATTAAAAAACAAAGAATAAAATTAGAATAAAAATAATAATAATAATTTTCACAGGATTGAAAAAACTAATTATCGAACCTGTGCCAATTAATCTGGAGCATTTGGATGTTTCCTAGTGAGTAAATGCAATATAAATTAATATACATATTAATATCAAATCTAAAAATTTTACAAAGTACTATTAAACCTCAATCTTAAAAATTATTAATCGTTCTACAAAACTTGCTTAAATCTATTTTGTATATTTCAATTTTTTTACTATTTATATTTTTTTACTATTTATATTTTATTCAAACACTTTGACTGTAGATTAAAGACTGTAGATTAAAGAATATTTAAAAATAAGTTATGATAAATACACTATTTTCTAGCAATTAAATATTATTTTTTTAGCAAATTCTTTAATATATTATTTAATAATATACTAATAAATTTTAAAATGTATTTTTTGTTATTTAATTTATTTTTATTTTAAAAACTTGTATTTGTTTGGCTTTGCTCTCAGCAATAATTTAGATGCGTTGCCAGAATGGACAACTGAATTGCCAGCATTGCGCGTCCTTTTCGCGTCGCACAACGCTCTCACGGCTCTCCCAGATAGATTGTTGTCACAACCCTCGAGACTAGAAGTTCTCCATCTGCCTCACAACCGGCTACAAGCCCTACCACCACCCAGGAGACCATTGAATATCGTACATTTAACTCTACAGGGCAACATGTTGACCACGTTGCCAACCAGTTTTTTTACGAATACCGAAAAGTGAGACACATCTTATATTAAATTTAAATTTCATTGATAAAAACACACACACACACACACACATACACACACACACACACACACATATTTATGTTTCAAAATTGTGAAACGAATAATAATAATAGTAGTAATACAGCATTTTAAAAACAATAATTACTTTATCAAATTTGAATACAGTTGCTTTTAACACATATTTAACCATCTGAAATACAATTATAACTTTTTTTTCGTAAATATTTTCCATTAGAGTTTAAAATCGAACTCCTTTCCAGAATGAAAGTTTTAAATCTTTCCAACAATCGACTCTCCGAACTTCCGTATCGCGAAGAGGCCGAAAAAATTCACCAGGGATCGCATACCTTGGAGAAATTATATATCACGGCAAATTGTCTGACCGATACCGCTCTAGACGCTCTCGCTAAATTTACAATGCTGAGAATTCTTCATATTGCTTACAACACCTTGGATACGCTTCCAGAAAGGTGAATCTATCCTTATTCTTTGTTAAATACGGAAAAGAATAATGATAATTTTATATCAGTTATCAGATAATAATTTACGAACGCAAAATGTGAATATAGATAATAAAAAAACATATCAGTAAGTTATAAAAATCAGTTAATCGAAAAATGCGATTCGAGTATTGATATAGATAAAGATATTTTAAATAATTTTATTTTGTTATTAAAATTGATATGCAATCCTGTAGTTGCATAGCTGCTTGGGGCGACCTGGAAGAATTGGTATTGTCTGGAAACCGATTGCAGTACCTTCCGGATAACGTGGCAAATCTGCGACATTTGCGCGTGCTACGCGTGCATTCTAATCGACTATTAACATGTCCCACCTTCAGTAGAACAGCATCTTTGAAGGTAAGATTTTAGATACGAATATCAATGCATATCACTTTGCATAAACGAAACACAGCTTGCAATCCGAAATATTATCCTTTTATTTAGACGAAATAAATATATGAAAATTATTTATTAAATACACATAGATTAAATATATATATAAAAATAAAGGATATACCATATACAATATATATTTTATTGGATGCATAAAAGTAGAAAATCATGTAACAAAAATATGTAAAAACGTAGAATTTTAAAATTATCTTTTTCATTTTCCTCTCTTTTTTGTGATATTTTATTATATAAATAAAAACTATAAAAAATTATTTATCTATAAATAATTCAATTTATTGTTATATTAATATTTTTGTTAAATATTGTAATATAATATTTTGTTTTGGTATATTTTTGAGAAATATTATAGAAATAGAATAATTTTAACATAATAGTTGTAACATATAAATGTGATACATTTCATGAAATAACAATGTTTGGAATGTGTTCATTTTTCATAAAGAGCATACATGATAATATAGAAATATATCTATAGAAGGACATAAAGTATTAATAATACATATAGCTAAATAATAAAATAAAATATCTATTTCGTCCAGGTGCTAGATCTGGCACACAATCAATTGGACAGGGTAAATTTGGCTACACTAGTGCCACCACAACTGCAATTTCTTGATATATCCTGTAATTCCCGACTACATGTGGACCCGCGACAATTTCAAGATTATAGATCCCAAAGGCCAATATCTTTGGTGGACGTATCTGGACAGAACAGACCCAGTTTACCATCTCATCCGCATCAACAAGAAATCGTTGCGGCGGAAAAAAATACCGAACAACCATGGCGATTGGGTTTTTCGGAAACTGCCGGTTCACGCGAGAAGTAAGATTATTATTTATATTCTATTTATTTATTTATTTATTTCATTTATCATATTTCAATTTATTCTTCCAAGGTTGATAAATTAAAAAGAAGAGATAAACAAAAAACATGACTCTCTTATTACAAGAAATTTATTTTTACGAAAAAATATCTACAATATTATTTGCATTTCGATGAACTTGGAAACTTCATGTTTGTACACAGGTTATATATTTCCCAAGTACGAATACCATCTTTTTGCAACGTCGAAGGTCTGTTTGGCATATTTGATGGTGGTTCCAATCAAGAAGCACCTAGCGCTCTTCAAGAAATGATTCCTCGTCTCTTACTAGAGGAACGAACTGTCCGGGAAACGTCGAAGGAATACTTAAAATATACTCTGTTGTCGGCACACAGAGAGCTCAAGGAGAAGGGTCAAAAATATGGCGTAGACGCAACTCTGATCCATATAGTGAAATTGCCATCGCAGCAGGGATATTCAAAATCCACAATCAAATATTCTCTTAAAATGGCTTCCACCGGAGACGCCAAAGCTGTCCTTTGTAGAGCCGCGGGTCCTTTGACCTTCGCCAAGTCAAAAAAAGCACAAACAGTTAAGAACCAACTTGGTAATGCTGCCATGTTCCCATTAGTAGTGCCCGATCCGATATATGAGGAAGTGACGCTAGAAGATGACGATGAATTTGTCATAGTTGCTAATCGGAAATTATGGGAGGTTTTAAGCGTTCAAGAAGCCGTGAGGGAAGCTAGAGCCGAAGCCAGTCCTGTCTTGGCCGCCAAAAGACTTCAAGATCTGGCGCAAGCTTATGGCGCAGAAGATAATTTGAGCATCATTGTCGTCCGGTTGGCGGGACCAAGTCCAGGCGACATGGATCAACTCATGCGTGAACTCAGGCATGTCGTTGGTAAAAATAGAAGTCAAAGCGATAATGTGTGTCCTTGTCCTTGTTGCATGCCGCCAGCGACGCACAAGCCACCAGCTGCCTGCTGTTGTCACGCGAACGAAGGCTATTATCTTAATGGCGTGTTAAAAAATATTGTAGGCAGGTAAGAAAAACAGAATATTATACTGAATATTACACAGAATATTACTGTTATTAAATTTGATAGAAAATAAATTAATCAGTATCGTGAATTTGTACATCAAAACAGAGAGAAAGCAATTATGTCTTCATTAATTCAAACTATACTTACATCTGATAATCTAATTATATAATTTTATAAAAATTGATGATATTTTAAATAATTATATATTTTTTTAATTTAAAGAAACACATATGTATATTTTTATTATCAAAAATCTTAAAAAGTATCGATTAATATTCTAATAATATTGAAAATTAAAATCCTAATTTTAAAATTATTAGAATTACCTCTTTTCGAAAATATTTGTTCTTGTTGCTTTTATAAAAATTTATTCTACTATTTTTCTAACAAATAAGAATTGAGAATTTTATTTTTCATAAAAAATTTCAATATGTTATTATAAAATTTGGCATTTGCAGATCCAATAAAGTCCACGGTGGTTCTGGAAGGTACTTCAAGAATTCCAGATCAACGCAAGACAACGAAAGTCCTCCATACAGAGACGACCGCAGTTCGCCAAGTGGACAGTCTGATCAAGCCAGTGACAGCACTTTCAAGTCTCGTCATCCATCAGGAAGGATGTGGTCTGGAAGTGCGGCTGCTAGAGCGACAAATAAAGCTCACCAGAGTGTTCTCATGCAGGAAAATGGCATGCGAAAAGTAAAGTCGAGTCTCTTTGTCGATATTCTTTCGAGAAAAATATATTCACAAATGCATGCTGGCAAAAAAATGCTAAAAGTTATAATCTTTTTACTGAGTAGTAAATACGGCAATAAAAAATTGATGACGGTGTAACATCCGGCTGTCAAAAACAAACCGGCTGTCAGTTTAAAGTACATATTATAGTCGCACGGTTTATATCTACACAGCTGATCGAGCCGCGAGCACCTCCTCACCGTGGATCACGTGCCAACCGCGTGAACCGCTATTACAATTATTGTTATTACAACTCTTTTAAATAAGCTGTTAAAGAAAAGAAATCACATTTATTTCAAAAATACAACATTAAGGAAGAAGGACTTCCCCTTTTTAACCACCAAATAATAATAATTAAGACGACTGTTTATTATAAAAGTCAATTGCGCCATAAAATACACGTAGGATTTCCGCAAACTAATTGTTAAGACCGAGCGAAAACAAAAAACGATTAGCGACGTCTCGTATTAATCATAATCACCAATTATTGGAATTGAGTACGGAATACTCGAATAGTCTCACGAGCAATTCAATTTATCGAGTAGATACGCGAAACACGTATATAAAACAGCACACTTTACAGCAGACAGTTGCAAGCGCATTTCGATTGTTATAAGGACATCAGATAACGAAGTCAAACACGAGGATTCACTTCGTATCCATGAAATAGCAATATCGTATAAAATTTAACGAGTAATTGGCAATTCTGTAGAATATTCTAAAATCATGCTCGAAATTACCCTTCTTACCGCGTCACCTCTTTGGAGTATAAACCAGCGCTGCGAGATCGCGCGAGCTCATTCATTTCGGTTAGTCCTTCTCTTCAGATCATTCGCTTATTCTCGGTTCAATTACTCTTAGATTATTTTTCCAAGCACGGTAAGCACGATACGTTCCGACATTTGAAAATTTTCGGTCTTAATAAGCCAGCGGCTAAGTTCCGACGAGTAACTTAGAATTTTCGCACACCGCAGTGTTTCCATACTTACAAAAAATTCTCATTACTTATAATTTCGCTATATTTATAAATTTCGCGTAATTTACAATTCCTTATAATCTTACACATAATTTCGATACTTTACTTCTGTACTGTAAATTTCTCGTTACTTATAAATTTCTATACCTATAATTCTATATTTCTATTGATATGATAATTCGATTCTGCCCTTCAGGCTCAAGAGGGGTCTTGCGCTCTCTCTACCTCTAGTAACAATAAACAATAACATTACTATCACATCTAACAATCTAGTCAATATTTATATAGAGTCCTATCTTATCACGAAAAGAACAGTTGCTGCCGAGTGCGGAACTCTCTCTCGAACAGTTCGCGACCCGACACGTATCTGACCTAAAGAACGGTGTAGAGTGCTCGCTCTTCATAAGGCGCTCTTCGCCTCCTTTTCTCCCGCCTTGGCGTGCCTTCACTCAGAGCTGTTCCAGGACACCTCCCTAATTACCTTCGAGGTGGCTCTCTGGCCTCTTTCTTCAATCTTGGCGCGCCCTCGTTCAGGGTCGTTTCAAGCTACCTCTCTCTACATTCAAAGCTTGCCTTCGGGCGCCACTCCTCTCACTCCTGTTCCTCGGGTAGGGACATTTCGTCAGTAAGGGAGAAATCGTCTCCTCTTACCCCTCTATTCAATTACATTATTTTTTTTATATTACGTTAATTCTTTCTCTCGGACATCCCTTCAATTCCTTTATCACAATCATAGATGCCCAGATCAAGACGCGAAGGATGGAGGCGCCAATTGAGTGTGGTGAAAACCTTGCATCAGAGCGATTTCGCTCTCAGCGTGCTCGAACCCGTGTCAGTCTCCCCCGAGCCGCCATCTCGCGCAGTTCCCCCGGGTATACTTCATCGAACCGAGCCGACAACGGAATCTATCGCTCGAGTACCGCGGGAAGTCAACCGCCTTCCTCCGCCGAATACATCGAGACTCCCGGTGAGGATCCCCACGAAACACTGAGAGATTACCGGAAAGCTTTGCGTCACTCGTATTGAAGCTACCGATTTAAAAATAAAGATTGTAAAATGAACCATCACTTCTTCGTTATTATTTCTCTTTCTCTTCCCCCGAGGAACTCTAGGGGATGACAACGCTCGCACTGGCGAGGACTCGTTCATGATCATACTACATGACTCTTACATAAGGCGCCTCTGATAGAGGCTCCTAAAAGAACCCGGAAGCTGTCGCGTAAAATTCGCAAACTCATCTCGGCCACCGGATCCACAATCGAAGTCGAGGCTTCATGTCCTCCTTCTCTCCGCGGGCCCCGCTCATGATTTTCGGTCGCTGTCCGCCAAATTAGCAGAACGTGACAGATAGATTAAATTCTTTGCGCCCGATGTGTTTATAAAACGTACATACGCAAGTGTGATTGTAAATAAGGAATATAGGCTGTGTTTCGATAGCTGCCAATACTAAAAATCTACAGAATAACAAAAGAATCTACAAAATTTTATGTTTATTAAATCATTAATAATATATTTTTATAAAAATATAAATTCTGTTAGTAATTATATCTTATAAAATACTAAAAATAATAATTAATATCAACAATGGCTTTCAGTTATGACAGAGTTGACTTTTTAAAATTATTAATTAAAATATATATGTACCTAGTATCAAACTGACCTAGTGTCAAGCTTATTTGTCGTCATTTTGACATAAAAATAACATCTTTATTTTTATTTTGACTTCAAAATAACGATTATTATAAATAACATTAGCTTGTTATTTGGCTAATAATTTTATAAACACAATATTGTAGTCACTTTTTTGTTACTCCGTGTAGTTATATAAATTTTTAGTATTGGCAATGTATATCGGACCTCGATATACATCATAAAGATAAGATATAAAAAATATGGAGTTTTTATTTGAATTTTTTTTATTTTTCAGGTATCATCTTGCCTTCCTACGCAAGAGGATGCTATCTCGGAAAGATCCAGTGCTCTCAGTGAGGAACAATTTCGTTGCTGGGAATATATGCTTGAGCAAAACACTCAGTTACTATTTGATAAGGAGTTAGACACGTTAACGAAGGCACCGTTACATCGCGGCCAGTCAAGATCAACGCCGCAACTAGGAAGCAATCTACCCTTTCTGTCGAAGAGATTCGGCAGCGCTCGATCCTTCAACCCTTCGTTATCACGACCACCAATGGTCCGTTTCGGCAGCGGACGAAGATTGCTGAATGGCGGCCCAAATGCTGCCTATTTCGGCAGCCTGCAAAGGTTGATGCCGTACAATCTCGAGTATGATTTCGCTGTTATCCAAGAAAGAAATGGCATGGATTCATTGGAACAAGACGCCACGAGGATGCAGCAGTATTGGGGAGTTGCCACTACAGAATTGTAAATAAAAATCTAATGCAAAGATACCTATTAAGTATAAGACAGAAATGCAAAAAGTCTATAATACACAATAAACGAGCTTAATCGAAATTAGAGAAACGTTAATACGATAACGTTTATGTAAGTCCTATCCTGAAAAAGTTGCCTTTAGGAATTTATATTTTGCAGAAAGTACATGCAGCATTTCATTATCATTGTTTTAGATTGCGGAATATAACGCAGAAATTCATTGTGCTAAGTTATTTATATTGCGATAAATTTGCACTTACTTATAAACAATCCAACGTAACTAAAATGATTTGTCTTGAAAAGCTTGACAGCACAAAGTAATTATACCTTTGTACTCTAATTATAATCATTTGCTAATGAAGTAATTAACCGAATACAATATGATGGAGCGAAGAGTTAATCGACAACAAACGCGCACAATTGCAGTAATATCGATCGTGTTGATAACAATGACACGGTCAAGATAAGCTATGAAGTTCTTCGAAAGAAAGAAAGACGATGGGATTTGTACCGTCACTTCGGTAATTCGCTCGTTTATTGCAGCTGATACGCGTGCAATAAAGGGACCGCGAAAACCACTATGTAGTCTTTACGCTACACAAAGCTCACCTTATTTCTTTATAACGGTAGACACGCGGAAGATCTATATCTACTTTATTGCGGAACGACTTTACGGCGCTGAATCACTGAATCACTCCGCAGAAAATGGGCCAAATAATAGAGATCGAAGAAAATCCGTTTCTTAGAAATCGGACTGATTTAAATATTAAAAAATTCATTTTTTTTACCGAGATTTATCATATTCTTTTATTGGATCGTCAATACTTTTTTTTCCAAATATTAATACATTATAACGAAAGCCTCCGAAATGAGCTCTCTTCACTTTGATTTAATTAAGGAATACAAAATGTTACCAAATTTAACATTAATGCGAAAATTAATTATAATCCAAATTCGCATTTTTATTCTTTTAATGAGTTAATTTTTTTCTTTGTATAGATTTTATGTTATCTTGCAAATCTCAGTTGCTTCCCAATCAACACATAATATTTAAAAAATATTTTTAAAATATTTATTAAATATTTATTAAATATTTTTACGTTAAATAAATTTAAAAAACGTTTTAAAAACATTGTCTGCTGGTTGGATTGTTGCTCTGTATTTTTATGTTTAGCATGTTTAGATATCGTTGTGCTTCGTATTTTTTTTCCTTATAAAGTTTAAATTGTTTAGAAATAGTTTTTGTATATAATTATTACATAATAAGTACAATTTTATATATCTTTAATATTATGATACTTCTGCGATAAACTTTTGACAAGAAACACGTAATACTACTGATGCAATCGATGCGATCACGTGTTTTCTATTAAATTAATGTATTGATATTAGGCTTATAATGTACAGGGTGTCTCTAATGAATTACATCATTATAATTCTGTGCGAAATATTAATCGTGTTGCATTAATCAAAATATTGAATTGTTATTTTATAAAAATAAGAGTAAACTACAGTCATATATATAAAGAATTACAGGATATTTAAATCAACACTCTTACAATTCTTTATTTCAATCTTTATTACAATTCTTTAAAGCTGCTTCAAACCTGTCATTTTACTGTAATATTTATTGACTTAAATTTTTTCGATGATCAGTAAGACATACTGAAGTTTGTAGAAACTTCTGTTTGGAGTTGAGTAGAGACACCGTATATTTATAAGAAAGATTAAGTGTATGACATGTGTGATCGAAGAGCATGCTTCCGAAATGAATTTATATGTCTTCAGTCCTATAAATATATTTGCGTCATTTAAACATATTTTATTCTTCCCCTTCGGAATTATGCTCTTCGATGAGAAAAAAGAATTATATGAAGAAAATATTTTTTATAAATGTGAAGAGTTACTTTTTTATTTTTTGATGTAATATAAAATATGCCGGAAGAAAGTATGTTCCAATAACAGACTTATATTTGTCTGAAATGTGAAAATTGTTCAATCGTAAGATAGGTTGAGTGCATTTGGGAAGAAAGTTTAAAAGACAACAGTTTAAAAGAAAGAAAAGTTATTCTACTAGAGTCATCGTATTATGATGTAAAAATAGAAATTTTCAAAAAATTTCAAAATATTTAATATTCGCGATGTAAACTCCATTCTAAAAAAAAATACAAGTATGTAGTGAATCATTTCGAATATATGAAAAAAATGTTGTCGGTACACACTTTCTCCGGGATGCCGTGTAGCAAAACTGTACCTGAGGCTGAACCAAATAAATCATGGCATGCAGCGACCTATTATTGTCAGAGCAAATAAACTACATTGCAAATGGTGGTGCATTCAAAATTTAACGAAAACATTCGGCATTTTTGTACATTTGTAATTTTTCGTCAGAAATTTCAAATATGTATAAAATTTCTTGAATATTTAAAATTGATACATACATATTTTGAAGACGGAATATCAATCTCATAACTTATTTATCTGCTTATTAAGTCTCTTGCGTAATTTATCTTCTCAATCGCAACAAAAATAATCAAAAGCATCGAATACAATTTTTTTCTTTTCTTTTTTGTTTTTCTGTTTTTTACTTTTTTTTTCTTTTTTATCAAGTTTCAAAAGATAAATTTCGAGAAAAATTGCACAAAGGATTAAAATAAATTATTATATGTTACAAGGAGAAAATTCTGCAACAAAATTGCATGAATCCACCACTAATTCTAAAACACGCCATCATTCGTTACATTCTAATTTGACTTCCTGTTCAACATGATATCAAATAATCACTTCCTTCCGTGACTCGATTGTAACAGATGAATTCAACAGACAGCAATATTCGAGACATGTAGCATTCAGTTATGTTCTGTCCATCGATTAAATTCTTCGCGTTGGCCTTGAGCGGCATTATCTTATTTATAACATGCTATAACACCGATATCATTTTGAATTCTTTTGTTCAAGTCACGAAAAGAAGCTAGATGGTAGGAGATTTAGAGAGAGAGAATGAGACTTTTTACTTTTATACAAATTACTGTAAAAATTACCATATAAACGATAAGAGAGAAAGAGAAAAAGAGAGAGGTGATATTACTTGATGGATATAAAGTTTGCTTTTTTCTTATAAAAGTTTCAAACAAAGCTTAATTAGAATAATATTTAAGGTAGAAAATTAAAATGTCAAGAAAGAAATATTACAAAATTTAAAAAGAAGTAGGACGAATATTGTACAAGATTTTTCTTTTCGATTAATTTCTAATTAACAGAAATTTTATTTATATGTATATTCAATGTAAAAAATTAAACAGTTAAGATTAATAATTGAGAATTTAAAAAAATCGCATTACGTATATATGTATTTTAATAATATTACAATTTGTAATTTGACCTCGACATGTGTATTTGATTTAAAGATTTTTCGTTTTATCGTTTTATTTAAATTTGTTAAAAAATCGAATATTTTTCAACACCGCCAAATATAAAGTAAGAAATTTCAAACCGCACGTGAGGGAGAGTTATCTTACTGATTCAGCACGTGCTTTTCCTTCGACGATTCCACCACGATAAGCAGTTTCTTTATCGAACTTTGGAATCTGTCAGTTATTTGCTATCGGCAATTGTTAAATTATGTCGCCAATTTATTAATTAATTAATGGCAGTAACCAAAAGTTTGCGAATATCTTGATTACAGAGCAACCCATTTATCGGACGATAATATTTTCTCGAATGTATATTTTCAATCACACGATATACTTAATATAATATCCATTTTTATTGTCACGATGAATATTCTGTCGCTTTATGTTAAAAAAAATAAATAAACTATTAATAACTTTACGACATACGCGCTAAAATGTAAAATATATACTTGTTCTATTTTTAGTCTATTAATAATAATAATAATAATATGCTAATTTTTTTCTATTAGTTTATTAAAATTTTAAAATGACAAGATTTTGGCGAGATAAAGTTTGGTCGATGATTTAATCATACAAAGAAAAAGACAAGTATGTGAAGTGTGTTGTTAATCACTGATACCATCATCAAAAAAGTAGAGAAGAACAAAATGTCTAATTAACGATTAGAGTAATCAGAAATGATAAGGCTCAAAGAAAGTGATTCATATCATGTCTCACTCTATATTTTTTTTTTCATACAATCTTAAGATATCCTACACGATTTCGTAATTTCCTAAAATCATAGTCCATAGATAATATGTAAATAATCAAACGCGCAAGAGGGCACTAAGAGCGAACTTGCTATCAACATTTATCGCGCAAATAAAATGCGTAAAAAAAAGATAAATGTGACTTATTGCGGTTGAATTTTTTCTCTTGATAAGCGCTGAGCAAACTGGAAAACAAACGTATCATAAATAAGCATATCGAAGCTGTACAGCTGCAAGAAGACAATAGAACTTATCGGAATTATTGCTCTAACTCCGATCTCATCGGTTCTCGGAGCCGAAACCTGAGAAAAGTGCATGGTTACATAAGTATTTTAATGATGATACGCGATACAATCGAAGTGTACAACTCGATACTAAGATATCAACCACCAGATCTTTTTTCCGACTAGAGACATCAATATATCGACGTTTGTTATTTCAAAAGGGATATTCTGATGTTTTCGTAATACTGGAACTTCTTTGACGATATTCGGTGCTAATGCCGAGAAATTCCTCTAAACATCCCTGTAAGGTTGCCCTTAGTTATTTCTGTGGATACATAGACTATAAATAGTGTATTCGATTTACTGATTCGTCCCAACTTTAAGTCGATAGAAAGAAGAGCTAAGTATAAGAAATGGAAGAATAGATCATTGATTCGAATTCAGTTCGAGTCAACAAATTGAATACGCTATTAAGCTAATATTACATTTGTCCATTTTTATCGTACGATTAATTTTTCAAATGCATTAATTGGTTGCAAAATAGAAAGTATGTCCCTATTCTACAGCCAGTCAATAGACTTTTTATCGACAAAAATTTGTTGTATAGCAAACGAACAATCTTATAGTGCAGTGAGAGAAAAGTTTTTGAATATTGTGATTCTAATTGCATGGCAAAAAATATTATGATTATAGACAAATTTTATTTTATTACAATTATTATTAATGTAATGTTAGTAATAATAATTAATAATAATTATTATACTTATAGTTCTATATATTTATAGTTCTATATATCAAGAAAAATTATACATATGTCTTCAAAAACGATTATAAAATAATTTCGTCATTTTCGGAAAAAATTATAATATTCTTTTTGATATATATAGAGCTATAAATATAATTATAATTATAAAATTTAAGCTTCTAACTATAATTTTCTATAGTGGTAAAGGATTACAAAATTATAAATAAACGATTATAATTTATAGTTGCTTTGAGGACAATTATATATATTTATTTTGATATATAAAACTTTTTATAATTACATATTAGTTATTATATAATGTTAATAAATATTATTATTATTACTAACATTATGCAATAACTAATGGAGTATAATAACTATAAAATTGAAGCTCCTAACCATAATTATTTTACTGTATGCAATAATCACAAATATTAAAAATATTTTCTCAGGCAGTGCACAACTGTATCAATACCCGTCATAACGGGTAACCGAAAAGAAGAATAGAGGGGAAATGGAATGCTAAGCATTCGAGTGAAGCGATTGAGGAGCGAAACTAGTAGTATTCGAGCATTCATGCGCATCGGAACGTACGTTTCGAAAGAACCGATTATCCGTTTTATCTTTCTTCTTTTTTTTTACATTTGCGATTCGCGATATTTTGACCGAGAGACAAACTCGTCTGATTCGTTCCCGAAAAACAGAAACTCGGGCATCAGCGCGACGGATCGAAGGGATCGGCGATGATCGATTGTAGTGTCGCAGCCCGATGCGCAATGCAGCCTGACGGAAGATAGCATGTGCGCGGAACGCTTTCTATAGGTGAGTGTAGAATGGAAGCTATGAAGAGATAAATCAAACGAAGAAACTATTGAAACGCGAAAGAATAATTAGGGAACATTGAAGGGACAATTGAAAGAATACGATATATTCTCGGAGTATCAATATTCGAAAAATCGAGCGACAATCTTCACTGAGAGAAAAATGTACCTACTAAATTTTAATAAATATTATTTGAATATATATAGTATTATCATTTGAATATATATAGTATTAGCCGAATATTTACTAAACATGTAAACATATATTTATTTGGTGCAAAAATCATTAATTTAATTTAACTATCATTTTTTTATTTAGTAAATGTTTATTTATCGTAAGTAAACAGTATTGTAAGGTAATATTATTCAAACAAATATTTGTTAAAATTTAATTTTCTTCTCAGTATTGGCATCTCTGTCTCAAACAAATATTTGTTAAAATTTAGTTTTCTTCTCAGTATTGACATCTTTGTCTCTTCTTTTCCCGTATATTTTTACAAAAATTATATTGAGAAAGAGGCACAAATTGCACAAAAAAGAATAGAGTTTATTGCGCTTGTTACGCTTCGATGCTTCAGTTACGTTTCGAACAGGCAATTTTTAACGCGCTATAAATACGAGAGCGAACGAATTTCTCGCAAATCTCTGGACTTTGAACTGTCAAGAGACAGAGAAAATAGCCTGCCTGCCTGCAGCTGATCGTTATATAAACAACTTTCTCAACTGCTGTGTCATCTGCTACGGTCAACATCATACCCGAAATCCTCGAATCATTCATCTAATTATTATGAGATAAATGTGAATATCCGCGTTCATTGTCAAATTCTTCGTTTAATGTGATTAAGAATGATAGAAACATATTCGAGATTTATTCCATCCTGAAAGAAAATCATTCCAATTTTGAACTTGCTCTAATATGAGACAAATATAAAAATAAATATTTAATTCTTTTATCTAGTAATTATGTTTTAATTAAATATTTATTTAGATATGAATAGTATTTTATAGATAGATATCTATTTATATTAAAACAATAATTAAGTTTCTGTAGCTAACTTATTTAATTTGATTAATAAAGCATAATATCAATATAAATCTACCTTAATTTTTGTTAGAGAGAAAAATTTTTACATAATCATATAAAACACGTATCACGTTTTAAAAATGTACTAAAATTTAAATAAAAAAATAGTTCTTTATCGACAAATGAATTTAATCTTGATAATCTTGAGAAGATAGAGAAATTATTGAATAATAAAAAATATTTATAAATGAAAAGTAGGATTTGATTATCTTAACATTTTTTTTCTTTATCTAATTCTATCATTTTATAAAAATGAGATTGGTTTTTTGCACGCTATGAAAGAATTTGGAGAAAGCCTTTGAAAAGCAGCTAGAAAAGGAAAGTTTCGAACATAAATTTTGTTGATATATTTCTATGTGTTAAAATATTTTTACTGAAAAAGAAAAGGAAAAAGAAATTCTCTGAAGCATTCTACAAAAATATTAAATGTAAGAAATTTCAATTATGTTTAGATAATACGGTTGCGCTTCAGGTATTTTCGTGAGCTTGTTTAAAAGTCTTACTAATTACAACCTTTCAATCATCAATTTTCGTAGGATCTGTCTTGTCATGATTTTTCGAGATAATCTCTCGAAAAGAATGAATAGTTATACAATAGGCATTTCAAAAAATGTATTTATCTAAAAAGAAATTTATTTAAAAGTGTATCTTTTATCTAATAAAAGAAAAATCGTACAATTGGTAAAACTTTTAAGCAAGCTCATTTATCAAAAAAAACTTTTTAGAAAAGTTAATAGGTAAAAACTATAATAACTTCAACTTTTTATTGTATTCGCTCTTTTGTACCATCTACAACTGTAGTATAATTTAAGATACGTCATGGCTGAAATCAATTATTAGTTTTACAAATTA
Source organism: Atta cephalotes (assembly GCF_000143395.1). Lineage (NCBI taxonomy): Eukaryota > Metazoa > Arthropoda > Insecta > Hymenoptera > Formicidae > Atta > Atta cephalotes. The sequence goes on from NW_012130072.1 coordinate 2,568,390, forward strand.
TATCGTGAATTTATGTTTTAAGTAAAAAGTAGTTTTATTAGACAATAATAATAAAAAAAAGAAATCTTTTACAGACGGACATCATAGATCGTGTGATTTATATTACAATTTTAAATTTGCAAAATTTTGCAAGTTTCACAAATGAATTCAAAAAACAAGATAACAGTTTTAACACATCAAGTTACATACAAAGAATAAAATTTATAAATAAGATTTATAAATAAATAGTTCATTTAAAAAAAATAGCGAACACATTATGATAATAGTTTAAAGATAAATATTTCGAATATTTTATATTTTATTGAGTTTCTTTTTTTTTCTTTTCTCTTTCAATAAAAAAAATTCGATGCAAAAAGTTTCATAAAAACCTAGAGTGAAAAATTTTATGCAGGTCTTTAACAATATTTTCGAATAAAACAAAAAGAATTGTTTGAGCTAATATTAAAATTAAAACCATCATTGATAAGAATGATCACGAGAATCAAAGATCCTCTGTTAAGAGTAATCAAGAATCTAATTAAAGAAGCTTACCTGCTATGTATTATTTGAAATCAGCAAATTCCTCTTATTTTTTTGAATCGCTTGTACAACATAAAACAATCTTATACAACATTGTAGAATTTGTCGGAGATTCTGATATATTTAACAACGTAAAAAAATGCCAAAGAAAATATTGGCAATTTCTCGCAGTTTATATTTTTTTCTCTTATTGTTTATATATATTGTGTTAATATTTATCTTTGCTGTGTTATTACATTTGTGTTGTTATAAAATAATATTTTGTACGTGCAGCAATGTGCAACAGTAAACAAGTGATTAACTCGTCTTACTTAATTATGTCGTTATGATTAGCATTGACAAGCAAAATGTTAATATCTTGAAAACAAGTAATTCAACGTGTTTGTTCGTTGCTGACGAGCTCAAAGTTACCAATATCTGACGTGCTTGTGCTGTATAACTCGTTAGTAGCATTCGCGAAAAATACAATCTCGTCATGCCGTGCCCGCAATTAATCCGACACTTGACGTAAAGCCGATCGATGCACGTAATGGTACAACGATAAATATTATTTAGACGTCAGGATAATGCGTAAATGGTGATAAATTGTTCTTGAAAGCGATCGTAATGCGCTTGATTAATCGCGATGACTAGGATATATCGCTACATCCTGTAAAAAAGAATAACGAAAATTTACAGACGTCATCAATGAATCATCGATTACTTAAATAAGTTGATGCCAACAAAAATGCACGCAAAAATTAACGAAGGTCTCGAACAATATAATGCTTAGTCGTGACATCAAAAACACTTTAAATATTAATATTAAATCGGTATTCGTAAAACATAATGAATATTCTTTGAGTATATCAATTAAAAGTCAGTTTGCAATATTTTTCAATTTGTTGTTTTTAATGATATCATAACAAAAAAAACGTATGTATTAAAACTATAGTCCTAGTTAAAATTATTGTGTTGTATTTTATGAATTTTTAACATAATGTAATGATATTATTTAAATATTTTGTATTTAATATTCATGATTTTTCTTAGAATTAAAATAATATAATTTGTGAATAAATGAACTAATAACATAAAAATAATGTAGTTTTAAAATATAAATTCTAAGATAAATAAATAAAATGCGCTTATAACATATTATAAATATTAATTTTACCAAAGAGATATGTTTCTACAATTTTCAAATTATGTTAAAGTGTTACATATTAAATTCTACATAATATTTGTATTACTTTCTAACATATTCATCTTATATTAAGTTAACACAAAATTTTCAGTAGTTTGAGACATGGAAATGCATTAAATTTATTAACGTAAATTTTTCAGCTGTGATATAATTCAAAGAATTTCACAAAGATAAAAATATGGAATATCTTTATACGATGAAGATATCGTTATATGAGAAAAAAGCTTTTTGTTGTCTTTTCCTATTTTGATTATCTATTTCAATATTATTGAAGAAAGAAATATATCTAGATATTTGTTGCATTTCTGTTTGTGAGAATCTTAACTTTCTAAGTGATTTCAGCGTATGTTATCGAAGAATTTCAAGAAAAGACGAAAGGAGAGGATTTTCCTAGATTTTCTACATAATATCCAGGAAACCGTTTCGCAGAAATGTCACATGACCTTAATGATCCTTCTTGACGCCACTTTTAGTCGCCCCTCGCTCGTAATTCGATACGCTCTTATCATGCAGGCACACACGCTATAAACGCGGCCGCAATTCGTATCTCGCTCCGATTTGATCTGTGGTATTTTGGTGCTCTTTCTATTTAGATCGGTAAAACAAACCGCGAGTAAATCGCTCGCGTTGCGCAAATCAACTCACGACGTCACACGCGTAGACGTTACGAACGCATCATGCATGATAAACGAAGTCTTGGTATTCATCACGCTCCTATTTTATTTATCTACATTGCAAATACATTGCATAAATATTGCAATTGGATACAGATTGACGGATATAGCGACTGTTATTTGTCTCTATATGTGCAAGAATTAATTTTTTTATTTTAGAAAAAAAAGGGATGTGTATTATATATATATATATATATATATATATATATATATATATATA
>NW_012130072.1:2572231-2576871 GCF_000143395.1 Atta cephalotes
TATATATATATATATATATATATATATATATATATATATATATAGAGCAGAACTTAAACCTTTAAGCTTAAACTATTTATTACTTATTTATTTATTCTTCTCTAGGAAATCATGTAAAAGAGAATATTATTATACATAATATTGGCTCGTCTCGAATCCTTTTGTTCCATAAAAATAATATCTTATATAAATTTTGTTTACTTTAATTTATTATATTTCAAGAACACCTATCAGAAAATTTTTTTTACGTTCTGGATTCAGAGAGATTGCATATTGGAAAATGTTAAAAATATATGGATCGAATCATGCGCTAGATATAAGACATTAATACAGATTGTAATACGAGAACGTGTTATACTTTCTTCAAAAATGTCTTTTTTTAACATTTTTGTAACGTGAGTGTAGTTTTATATACGAAATAAGTTTATATAACATTACATTACTATTTCATATCGCTAATTGTTGCATGCCGATAACGTTTTCCTGTTTGAATACGTAGCAATACTTCACCACTTAATTCGTACAATTTTTGTAACAAAACTTTTCTATTGAATGTTAACACTAACTTTTTCATATAAAACAAAATCAAATAATTTTAAAAAACTTTTCCTATACAGCATATATCTTCAAGGGATGTCCCTATAAACGTTCAAAAAGTATCATACTAATTCTAAAATGTTCTCAGAATATCTCTCGAATGAAATATGTTGTGTGTTCGTTTCTACAACGCAAAAATCTCATTCTAAGAGATCGGCAACTATTAAATAACTAATAAAAGAAATTTGAATGATTTGTAAGAATAACATAATCCCGGATAGAATACGGAATCATTTTTATTAAGTCATATAATGATATTAGAGGACATCATCATGACGTCATTTGATATTTAAAAATTGACTTATAAGTGACGAATGAGATCATGATGACGTCCTCGTAATATTATTATGAGTCTTATGTTCTACTTGGGATATAGTTTAGAGAAACAGTTGTATATATATTCTAAATATAATATAATTTTCAAATTGTTTTCCTTATCCAGAAAAAAATAAGGAGGAATTTTTCTAAAATTAGATAAAAATAATTATAGTTTATATTATTTTTTATTTTAACCTTAAATAGTTTTTATTTTTTATTCAAATATTTTTATTCAAAAATTTTTTTTTAAATACGTCGCTAATTTTCTTAATTTTAACTAAACTTTAACTAAATTTTTTATTTCAAGGTCAAATGTTTTTGAATAAATGGAAAAGTATCTTATTCGAAAAAAATTTTCGTGTAAGTTCAGGATACAGTATTTTATTCATAATTAATATTTCAGTATTTCAGTATTTTATGTATAAAATGCAATTATATTCGATAAAGTTTTAGCTTTAAAAAACTGTTTTTTAAATTAAGATTTTTACAATGATTTTTTTTATGATCAATCAAACGAAGTTATGAGCAATCAAAGTCAAAATGTTTTTTTATTCCCTGATAGCAACGTGTCTTATTACTGGTATGTCGCTTGCTGAATATGCATTGTTAAAATATATATGTGTTGTTATCAAAATTGTAGCAACTGAGTCCGCATTTGTTGGCAATGATGCTTTCACAATATAACAATTTTGAATAGCAATTTGATAACAATTTGCCGACAACTTTAAAATTGTCATCGTGAAAATCTATACTATTATCATAATATTGTCATATTATCATAATAATATGTAGAATCATACAATGCTGTCATGCCGAGAATGTAAATTAATATTGATGCGGTCGTGCAGTCTTTTCAAGTAGTACACAATGTCTAAAGTGGTAAAAAAAGCACGTATGAGAATTTTTTAATGTTTTGTAGGTGCTGTTGTGCTACTTGGGTTACAGTTAAATTGCTAGTAATATATATCTACACATTGTTGCTAGCGTATTGCTATAATGGTATATTCGAAATCATTGAAGACAAATCTATGGCAAAATTGTCCGCATCATAACAAGAAATCACAAATTTATGCGATTTTGCTGACACGCTTTGCTGTCTGGATTTAATCTACGAATTAACTCAGTAATAAAGAATTTTAGAGACATTTTTCTTAAAAATGATTTTGTAGGAGAAACTTTAAGCTTTTATGTTATAAAGTTGAAAATTTTTACAAACTTTTTTAGCATGTGATCCACAAAGTAAAAAAATTTTTATCAATTCTAATAAAATAGTAAAAGTATCAATTAACATATTAAAAGTGATTAAGTTGATCAGAGCTTAATCACCTTATTCGAACTCATTTTAGATGGTTTATATTCCAGGATAGATTTCTATTTATAATTGTATATGTGTCGCGTAATATTTTGATTTGATGTATATGATTCCATATATATTGTATATGGAATCAGTTTATAGTAATTTAGTACCTTATACATGAATTTATGCACATATCGGAACATACATTTCCTATATACTGTATACTTCCTATATGCTCCAATGAAGCGTCTAAATTTATATGGTAAATCATTAATGACTTCATATATCACATAATATGTATATTATGTATATTAAGGCAGAATATTACTCGGAAATAATTTTACCTTATATATGTTAATTTTCCGATGAACGTCTAAATTCATGCAATAAATAATTAATTATCCCTTATATATCGCGTTAAATTTTAGGGTTTCCACGAATAGAACGCATTTTCGCCGACGGGAGATCACGGCGGTGTTGCATTAACTCGTAAGTAAGAATTAGGGAATAGAAAAAGCCCAGAATTGTAAAACTTATTCTGTAATCGCGAGAAAAAAGTATTTTATATATAATTATATATAATTTGTTGAATATAACCAAGTAATAAGAGTCCGTATTGGTTTACATAAGAATTACCGTGCTTGACTTCTATTGCCCTGTTATATCCAACCAATTTGTATCATTAAGAAGCCTTTAGAAATTAATTTATATTTAATTATATATAATACTTTATATAATAATAATTATGTATAATTTTATCTTGATCCCTCACAACTCACCGGCTCGTAAAACTACAGCAGTGACGCTGTGTCGAGACACTATCAGTATTATAATTTTATATAGAATTATATATAAGTTTATTTACATATAATAATTATATATAAATATATATGTAATTATATAAAATTATATACAGGATGTTTGGAAAATAATGATAAATCTTTCGCATAGGGGTAGAATGGACTAAATTGATTGTGAGAAGAAAAGTCCTCTATCATTTTGGAATTTTCGTAATAGTTAACAAGATATTAATTGCTAAAAATTGTCAATAATTTTTTACTCAAATACTATTAACTAACAGAAAAACTGCAAGAGACGAAAATTATTTATTTTCTTTTTATAGAACTCTACGAATTTTTTTCCAACTTTTTAGTGCTGCATTTTTTCATTTTTACCAATATGAGAAAATACGGTATTAAAAAATTCTAAAAACATTCTGAGAGCTCTATGAGAAGAAAACAATTTTTGTCTCTTGCAGTTTTTTTGTAAAGTTGATAGTATTTGGGTAAAAAATGATTGAAGATCAATTTTCGGCAATTTTTAGCAATTAATATCTTGTTAATTATTGCGAAAAAATTGAATGGTAGAGGACTTTTCTTTTCAATTTAGTCCATTCTACTCCTATACGAAAGATTTATCATTATTTTCCAAACACCCTATATATTTTTATATAATTTTATATAATTATACATAAAATATTTTTTCCCGGGATGCGCTTTTTCTATTTCTTGCTTTTTATTATTTTTTACATCTTGTCTTTTTGCTTCTTATCCGGTTTTTTGTTTTATGTTGCCTGAGATAAAAGTTAACAAATTTCGAAAGAAACAGAAAACACGTAGCAAGAAAAACAATTGTCGATAAAACGGGATTACAAAGGGAGAAAAAGCAAGAAACAGGAAACAAAAACCGGTATTCATAGTTAGTTCTTATTTCAAAATCATCTTAAATAATGTCTTAAGACGCTAATGCGATTCTCTGATTAGCTTATGACACCTCAAGACAGAACTTAAGACGGTCTTGAATAAGAATTGACTATGAATACTGGCCAATAGAGCATTATGTAGAATAGGTTTAAACTCAGCAGCAATGCCATTTCCAGCTTGCTTTACGGCATTTTACGGCATTGAGTTTTATGGTCTCATCGAGACCAAAGTGCGATCGCACAGACATGGATTCGTGCCTTTTTGTGACTTATGTGTGTATCACTTGCCGCTGTATTCCCTCCACAATATGTAAAAAAAATGCCATAAACAAACAGGAAATGACATCATTGAAACCGAGTGCCTAAACCCAGTGAGAAATAATGAAATCGACATCGATGTCATTTCTTACTGGGAAAGTTGGGTTCCAAGATAAATAAATTCTTGAACAAAATTGTATTGTCAAAAACATAAAATAAATTGATTTATATCTTTTTAATTTGTTTAAGGCCCGATTGCACCAACGATATTTTAATTTTAAATAAGGGTTAAAACTCTTTCTGTCTCTGTCTTTCTTTCGCTTTAAAATGAGACAGAGAATTTTAAGTCTTGCTTAAAATCAAAGCATAATTGATTCCAATAGATCCAAAGTTAAAATTTAAAATGTGTCTCTTTAGTCTTTTTATGGGGAGAGAGAGAGAGAGAGAGAGAGAGAGAGAGAGAGAGAG
>NW_012130072.1:2576891-2580310 GCF_000143395.1 Atta cephalotes
GAGAGAGAGAGAGAGAGAAAGAGCTATCTGTTGAAATTCTGCGATAATCGGATTCCTCATTCTAAAATCTAAATTAAAATGGAAATAGAACTTAGGAATTATGCAAGGTCAGCCATTAAAAAACTTTACTCGTAGCTTATATGTGCGTATTATTTATTCAAATTAGAGTGACAATCTTTTCTTTGGAGTGACTCCTCGTAAGAGAGACACATTTTAAATTTACTTAAATAAATTAAATCGAGATATAAATTAATTACTATTAAATTATTACATAAATTTAATAAAATCAATTATTATATAGAGAGAGATGTATTTACTATTTAAGTATCTATAATACTTAAATAGATTAAACCGAGATTAAAGTTAATCTAACATTGATAGAAATGGAATACCTAAATAAAGTTGGCTTTTAACAATCTAATGTTTTTAAATGTTCGATTACAAAATGCACTGTACGCCAAACGATTAATTTTTGGTACCTAATAGGGAATTCATACGATCTCTCCTAACAGAGATTGCTAGGGACTTCAACGAACAAAATGTTTCTCCTTTCTTGGAACAAAGTTTTCTATTGGAGCTTGAATTAGCTCGGACGCCCTTCCTACCAATCCTATTCCTATCCTATAGTAGTCACAGTCCACGATAGTACGAAGGGTATGAGTGAAGCAGAAGTTAGCAGAAGCAGAACGAGGCTTTCACGTGTATCGGTACTGTCGTCCGCCATCACTGTGACAATTTCAACTTCCATCATTCCATTCAGTTTGATCAGTTCCATGCCATGCATGCCAGCGCATCGTATTCGTGTGTGCGGTGCATTTAGTTTCGTACGGGGCCAAGGCTACGATCGTGTCACGATCAGTCACGATTATGTTGAGTACCGCGAATCATCCGACGACTGCCACAGGCGTCCGTTAAATAACACGAGTCGTCGAACGCGACAAGCGACGACGACAACGTCATCGCGTAAGGACAGCCGAGAATTGCCTGAAAACGGGATTATCAAGAGTCCGAGACTCTTTCGTAAGTAACACCTTCATTGTTAGAATAACATGCATTTGATGTTTCCCGAACGGTATTACGAGAAGGGAATTCTCGCAAGAGTCCTCAGGTCAATCTCTGCAGAAAATAAAATATCGAAAGAGACAGAGAGTTCTTCCCGAAGTTCTTCCCGCAAACACACGTCTGAGCTGAGTTTATGTGGCATTTCGATAATCAGAGAGACCTTCGTCTTTTTTTTCCTTCTATCTTGACGGACTTCTTGGGTACAAAGTATGATTCGTTCTATTAGCAAAAATTTTGCAGCGAGAATTGGCTCCTGTTAGATCAGCCGTTAGATTCCAGAAGAAAGTCTATCTTCAGCTTCGGGTTTCTGAATAAATACGCCGTTGTCCGATATCACTCTCGGAGAGAATATTCCCGAGCGCGTATCTTCAGAGCAAATAAAAACAAGCTGTTTTCGCGAAAGGAAACAGACACACGCACATATGCGCGCACGGGCAATACTTATTTCCTTCGATCGTTAAATTGCCACGTTTCCATGGAGAAAGTCGCTGGCCAATCCAATTATCGTTCTTTGTGTTCATGCTTGTGTTCGTGTTGAAAATCGTCATCGCGTGCTGAAAATATCAGTGGATCGCACGATCGTTGAAACAAGATAATTGTCACATCGCGCGATCACCACGAGGCAGCCACGTCAACGCGAAAAACTTTTTTTGTAGCTGAACTTTTTGTACCTCTCACCTTGTCTCTTTTTTTTTCTTTAGTGTCCAATTACATATCTTTCATCTTAATCATAAGTAATAAAAAGTAATACAGCTATAAAAAGGAGCAGACCTTTTATATCGATGACATTTTTACTCCAAGAATATTTGAGAGAATGAAATTGTAGCTTTGCTCTTTTTTTGCAGTTGAACTTTTATATCTCTTGTCTTGTTTCTTTTGTTCTTTCTAGGGTTTAATTACATCTATTTCATCTTAATTACACAGCTACAAGAAAAAGATTTCTTATATGTATAAATGAGATTTTTGCTCCAAGAATATTTAAGAGAATAAAATGAATTCGTTGTTTCACTGTGATAAACGTTCTCTAAGCTAGAATTTTTTCACAAATAATATTTTGATGCCATCTAAAAGATTATTTTGAAAATATATAATCCAGTATTCTGATAAAATGCACAAATTTGATTATTTGGTTGTTTATATATTTTGACATATTTATAATGGGTTTGTTTATCAGTTAAATAATTTGTAGAGCGTGTTAAAGTGAGATTTAAGTGAGAGACTAAAGAGTGAAATGTGATAAGTACTCTATCCCAACTTGCATCATAAAATGTTTATCGCTGTTTAATCGTATTTATTTATTAGATTTACTATAGGAATCTTTCACAGGATATCTCAGACATTTTTCTGAGTATATCTTATTTTATTGTTTATTTATTTGCTTATTATCTATTACTGATTTTTAATGAGTTTTTTAATGTACAAAATTTTGATTTTTCAATTAAATTTCTTCAGAGTTTCAATTTCTACAATGTACAGAATATATTGTAATTGATTTGTTTAATCATTAATATTGTAGAATTGTTACAGAAGTGAAAGATTATAACTATTTTATTACAATAGTACAATAGTATCGAAAAATTAGGCGAATGAGCAAAGATATTTATTATTTTTATTCTTGTTAGTCCTTTACAGATTAAATAATTAATCCATTTTAAATAATTATACGAAGTTTTTGAATGAAGAATGTTGTAAACATTTATGAGTCACAAATGGTGTTATATTTGAGTATTTATAATTAAATTATTGAGTAAATAAAAAATAATAAAAAATCTATAATCTAAACTATGTACGTAATACATGTTCTGAAATATAAAAACTTTTGAACATTAAAAAAGCACGCAGTAATTATGCATTGCATATATTTTTTTTTAAGGGTGAAGAAACAAGAAGAAAATCGAACAAGCACCGCGTGAATTCATTATCATCGAAGTGGCGGTCGCAGAAAGTTCTAACATGAAAGGGTCTAAAAGAGACTGGATTTTTAGAGTTCAGGTTAATTTTTGATGAAATCTTTTTTTCAATACTCTTTTGTAAATATTTCCATAAATTTTAGTTTAAAAAGAACAAAAATGTATATTTTTACTTGCATTTAATTAACTTGTATTAAATATAAAGGTATCTAACCTGGAGAAAAGTGAAGTAGTCTACGTGGTTGGAAATTTACCTGAGTTAGGTGCCTGGAATCACAATCAGGCTATCCTAATGTCGCAAGAACATAACAGTCGCAGAGAGTCTCCTGTAGCATTAGATAGTAACAGTACCGGGGATTTTTATAGCGAAGAAGATGGAGACAATGCAGCTGATGGTATATTTGAAGAGTAAGTATATATATATATATATATATATATATATATATA
>NW_012130072.1:2580511-2586175 GCF_000143395.1 Atta cephalotes
GAGTAAGTATATATATATATATATATATATATATATATATAGAAATATTGTTTTTTCTAAATTGTGAAAGTTTTACAAAATCTTTTCTTCCTTTTCTCTTCTTCCTTCCTTCCTTTTGAAAGTAATAAAAAGGAAATGTACAGGCATAAGTGTTTATACTTAAATATACATAATATGTACTTTACAAATATTTGTTTAAAACGCTTGTTCTTTTTTTTTTTCAAGTTATGAAGACGTTAATCATTTTTATTATGCTTACTACATCATGATTTATAACGTTAATATATTCCAGTGATGGACGAATATTTTCACAGAAGATTGCTCTTCCCATTGACACAAATATCGAGTTTCGATATTTTATAGCTGTCATTTGCCAATCAAACGGCACTAAAAATTCGGCCAAAACTCTGATTATTCGCAGATGGGAAACCCATATGATACCACGGTTAATTAGGAAAAACAGTATGTATTTATTAATCATATTTTTTATGACTAAAATTATAATATGCTGAGAATGTTATAGAGAATAATATAGTATATAATATAATGTCCTTAAAAACATTTCACAATGTAAACAATGTATATTTTAATTGATCATTTATTTTACAGCGCCAAGCAATTTTGACAATGATACATTGCCAGACCCTGATAAATTTGGTTATCATAATAATTACTCCAAAATCGAACGAGGTTGGCTGACAGATGAAACTGTGATACAATTTAAACTTTTTAACAATCCTATTAAACTGTGGAAGAATCGGCTACAAAACAAAAAAGTTTATATTAAGGTATTTCATTTTATTTTTGTCATTTAATATCTACTAATACAAAAAAAACTAACATTTTAATTTGAAAAGGGAAATTGAATAAGGGAAATTGAATAAGCTGTTTACTTTTAAAATAATAAATTTATTAAATATATAAAATAGAGATACTATAGTAAGGTTTTCTACAAAGTATTTTCAAAACAGATAGTAATTAATAAGATATTTTATTTTTATTACAGATGACACCTGTAAATCTAGTTAGGCATAATTCATTAGAATTGCAACAGTTTGGAGGCGACTGTATAGATGATAGTCTTTCTATGGATACACAAGATATTGTTGACCAACCCGCCTTTACCAGTATTACGGAAATTGCTGTAGGTGTTAATTTTTTTAATTTCTTACTATATCATTGTCACAAGTAAAATCGAACAATAATTATGTATTTCCCAGGTGATGAATGATGAAGAGGCTAGATTGACGATCCAGGAGCAATTCGGTCGCCCTTACAATGAAGACGAGTTTTTACTCTTCAATGTTGCCGTTCGGTATCCTGAAACAATCGTAAGTTTTCATTTAGATTGTCTCATCACAAGGCATTATACTATATACACTATTATGTGAAAAGCTGGGATTTATTGCTTGCATTGCTTGCGATTTTGGTACTGTATACACTTTCGAATGCGATCTCTTTTGTTCTTCAACTATATCAGATTTCAGCGTCTAAAGATATTACATCTGCTTCTTCAATACTCGTGCAATATGATATGTCAATTTTATAATGAAATCAAATCAAATACACTGAACGTTCCCCTTTGAAATCTCTCACACAAAATTACTTACACGCATCAAAATTCTCGGGGGAACTCATATGCGAAATGATTCGAGAACAAGAAAGTCGTTGGCACAGCAGAGCAATAAATTTCTGGTTAGTGATGTGATTCACAAAACGAGCTGAGCACTAAGAATACGCATTGACCATATCATGTGAGTTTTCAGTAGACCACGAGTAGGCTGGCCACGTCTCCTCGCGCGACTTGTTCGAATTACTTGGTAAACGATAATTAAACTTGTCCAGCAGCTATCTCCCTCCTCGGAAATGCCAGCAGCGACGTGATCGCGCGGTGTCCAGTCCCAAGGAACACGAAGACGACCTGTTCAACTTGTACAAAAGCAAGATCTCTGATGCAAATGATGATGCTAACATACAATCTGATGTATCGATGCTAAGCATCGTCTACCACTTTACATCTGTGTCACATGACATCACACAGAGATATGATGGTTTTGATTGTCGTTTACCTTACCAGACCCATCCTTCGGCTGGTCTCTCGTAAATCGTCTCGTGTGTTTATTTCTTCTTGAAACATATATTGACAAATAGTTATGAATTCCAGATAGATCAAGTTTTATTTCGTTTCGTTATATTTATATCCATTGTTTCTTCGATTTACACGAGTCGCAGCCATTCCGTAACTCCTCAAATGTTGCGATATCAACGCTATCACATCTCATATCCATCTGTGTGCGTCGAAAATGGTGAGATTCCCATCACTCCTATATCCTTTTAGTATACTACTAATATTTTCTAGCTCTGACCGACTTCTTCTGTATGGTACGTCACCGCTGTGCGGCCAATGCCAGAATCTATGCTGTCAGAATCTTCTGAATCCGAATTGCAAACGTTGCTGACTTGCTCTTTCTAATCTCTTTATCTCTATTTCGCTCTGTCGAAATTTAACATTGAATAATCTGCAGGTGTTGCGGAATACGCGTCACCAGGCAGTGTACAACGTTTAGCAATTATTAATCCGATTCATTGTTAGATTACCAGAAATTTGTTGCTCTTGCCTACCAACGATTCAAAATTTCTACGCCGGAAGCTTCGGGCAACTTAGTTTACATATAATAAGATGTATGCTGAAAGAATGTTCGCGTATTAATATAATATTTTATTATCAAACAAATTTTAAAACAATATAAATCATCTGTTGTAACAAAGAAAGAAACAAAATTCTTACTTTGAAAACAGAAAATTAAATTATATTTTTTGCTCTTATTTGCTTATTCTTAATTATAGAACGTGAATATTGAAGCAAGCACGAAAAATGGATGAGCTAAAATTGTATTGAAAGAAACATTGATGTGTGTTGTTCAAAGTGTTAGAGTCTTTTCAATGAAGCATTAAATAGACTGTTTTTCCAGGGATACTTAGTGGACTACTACGTGTACAGCTCGAGATGTTTTCCGGGAGAACCACCAAATCACATTGGTTTCAGCTACATCTTGCCGTGTGCTTTACAACCTAGCGTTGGACTTCTGACCATACCAATTACTAGTACAAAACATAGACCTATTGGTAAGTAAAAAAATACTAATAATAACGAATATGTAAGAGTATTTTTATTCCACTATTAAACATTAATATTACTGTGAGATTTAAGAATAGAATTCTTGAATGTTCGGATTTAAATCATAATATTTATTGATTGCATAAAAATCACAAGATTATAGCGATTTGAAATCATAATTAACTAATTCATTAAGATATACATTGTAAACAATAATGTGTGTATTGTTTCTTCTGCAACAAATTCTTACATTACAGGCCAATTGACGGTGGAATATGTTATCATAAAACCAATCCCGGATCATCCATGGGATATGAGCATCTCATACGCAAAGCACTGGGAGCAGCGTTGGTCAGGCTTAGATGTAGGACACAGAGGACTTGGCACATCTTTCAAATTCGAAACGAAAAAGTGAGTTGATTTATATCTAAATACTGTTTATCTGTACAATCAAAATTCTAGATATATTTTTATATTTATAATTTTATATCAAATAGTTTTCTAGTATATGCTATATATTCTAATTTGGAATTAAAATCTTTATAGCTGTGCTAACGTACGTGAGAACACAGTCGCATCTTTGAAGACTGCATCATATCACGGCGCGGATATGGTTGAATTTGATGTTCAACTATCGAAGGATCTTATACCTGTGATTTACCACGACTTTTACGTATCCATCTCGATGAAGCGAAAAAAGCAGATAGAGGCTATGGACATGCTGGAGATACCCGTCAAGGATCTTACTTTAGAGCAGCTTCATCTACTCAAGGTATTAATTAATTACGATAACTTTTGATATTTTTTATATCATGCATTTTCATTTTTAAACGTATTTATACACTTATTTTTTATATTTATATTGTAATAATGTATGTAAATATTGTTAATAATTAATATGATTACAATTTATATGTCTAACAATTCATAGTCTTGAATGAACATATATATGTTTTATTATGTTGTATCTTTTATAACATTAATTAATTAATTTATAGAACATGATTATATTAAATTATGTTTAGAGATTAATATTGTACTCTTAGAATATATGTTTAATTAAGCCAATGGAAGAACATAACATTGTAATAATAAACATAAAAATATTATTTATCTTTTAATATTTAGAAAAAAAAATGGGAGCATTCAGGTTCTGATTTAAAAAAAAACTACTGGCGAAAGTATATATTTATTATATTTTAAATTGTATACATATTGGACACTAATCATTATTAGCTCTTAAATCCTAACTAAAAAAAATTTTCATTAATTACTAATCTTCCGTTAACTTAATTAACAAATCCATTGATTGTTTATGTAACAGTAATTGAATGACGATGGGATCTTTATGGGAATGCTTCGTATCAATGTTTTGCTTTTTATGTCAATAAAGGAAAAGTAGATTACTTTCTTATAATAAAAGAAAAGTAGATTACTACGCAAGAGTATGTCGTACGTAAACGTTCATCAGCTCACACCATTCAGAAATGACATGCTCTTTCGTATTTGTCTATTTTTTAATATTCAACAGGATTATTGTTACCCGAAGGATTCGTTGGGTAAGGTGCTCTATTTCGTTGATAAAGCTGAGCAGGGGGTTAACAGACTGGTGAGCTTTTATACCGCTTGCGCCGACTAACTCATCGCGTATAATTAATATATTCGACTTGCATGCTTTCTTTCAAAAGCTATCAAATCCATCAATATCTCAAATATTATTGCTATTACGAGAAACTGTTCTTTCTCAATACGCAATGTGCTGTTCATAAAAGCTAAAATTGAATGTTTATCTACACATCTATCTCTTTCTCCAAACGTGAATTTGAATAAAAAAATTTGTCTACATATTTAAATACGTTTTAGTTGATATCTGTTTACGAGATTTGTGTCTCTCGATAGAAATCTCTGATAAACAAATCAAAACTAGCGCCATTAATTTGATATTTTTTTCATTATCGCAAATTGTTTCCGAAAGTTATTTGATGAACATTCACTCTGATAGCTTATAGCAAGTCAAGTTAGTCCAATATAAAATCATTACGCAAATGCAAAATACAGCCAAAGTAATATTCATGAATTTGCTTCTAATGTTTCTGTATCCTTAATAAATTGTCAATCACCAGTTTCACCCCCCTACGATAATATAAATGCTCACACATTGAAGTAAACCTTTTTCAAAGTGCGAGGATAGAATTTCACGACTGAGTTGGGATATTGGGAAATATTATATTTTTAATTATTTCAAAAGTTAATAACAAAACAAAAAATATTGTTTCTTATACTTATTTTCCGGCAGTTCAGTTCCTCAAAATGTTTCCAGCACATCTTGTATAATTGCGTCGATCATAGCATGCAACTAACATGTCACGAACGAGCACAAAATGACAAGATGTATTTGCATAAAAATGTAATTGTTTTGTCTTGCTTTGAACGTTTATTACCTCGACGATGATATGATTTACACTTGATCAACTCTTATGATTAAATGAATATCATATATATATATATATATATATATATATATATATATATATATATATATATAC
>NW_012130072.1:2588122-2596371 GCF_000143395.1 Atta cephalotes
CTACATTGCAAACTGTTCTGCAAGAACTGGAGCAACACGTTGGATGCAATATTGAAATTAAATGGACTATGCAATTGAAGGTAAGAATAAGAGAATTCTAATAATATTATATACTGTTCTTTTTAATAACAGTTAATAATGAATTAATTTAATTTTTTGTCATCAGGATGGCACATTTGAACTCAATCATCCCTTTGATCTCAACATGTATCTAGATATTATTCTAAAAGTGGTATTAGAATACGGGGGTGATCGAAAAATCGTATTTTCTTCGTTCAATCCGGATATTTGTGCAATGATTCGTCTCAAACAAAATAAATATCCAGTGGTATTTTTAACACAAGGCATTACATCGAAGTATCCTACTTATCACGACCCAAGATGTCAAACCGTACCAATGGCCATGAGACACGCATTAACCGCGGATATCTTAGGAATTAACGTCCATACCGAAGATATTCTTCGGGATCCGTCTCAAGTTAAGTTAGTCAAGGACACGGGATTAATTATCTTCTGCTGGGGAGACGACAACAATGATAAGGATACTATCCAGTATCTGAAGAAACTCGGCTTGCACGCGGTCATATATGATAAGTAAGTAATATGGCGAATACAAGTCCAATTCAAAAGTCAATAATTTAATCAGATTTGAGATACCGAGATAATAATAATCTCTCTCTATAAATCTTTGTGTACATATATTTTATGTTTTGAATGTTTTTTTTTTTTAGAATCGATGAATATAACGCAAAAGAAGTGAAAGAGAGTATATTCTTAGTTGACGCTAGAGAAAGTCAGAAAGAGTTAATAGCCTTGGCACATTGCAGTCAAACACCACAAACACAAATTTCTTCTCCCCTTAACGCGGATAAGGTAATCATCTTTTAAGATATTATTAAAAGTATAATTATGTAACATATACATAAAAAGCCTAAAATATATAGCATATTCTTGCAAATCCTCTCATTAAATTAATAATTTAAACAATTTTTGACAAATATATATATTTTTTAATGTTTTTATTTTATATATAATATAAAAATTTAATAAACCTAAGAATAGTATTTCTGAGAAATTATATTTTATTCAAAAAATGCACAATTCTTTTTTATCATTATTAATATATATAATTGACGTGAATATTGAAACTCAAATAGAATATATCCAGAAATATAAAGTCTGAATTTGAATAATATTGATGTTTAGGATTATTACTTGAATCGACCATCAGCGACTACATCCTTGAAGAACAATGTTGTTGGTGATAACATATATTCCGTATCAAATATGAAGTTGCCGACCAACTGCGAGGAGAGTATAGAGATTAATGAAATAACTAAGGATTTCAGTGCCTGCGCGAATACTTTCGGTCATTCGGTAAAAACAAACGGCATCTCTGGCGTGATGTGCGGACAACCGGCTCCTTTATCTGAATTTTATGGGGAAGACGAGGCGGCGAAGGATTGTCTTTGATGCTTTTCTTTTAAAAAACCCTTCTTTTCATGGTTTTAATAGAGAAATATCAGAGATCCTACGCTATGCGACAGGGAGATAACTTTTTTCTAATTTACACTGTACACTATAATTGATAGGCTGAAATATTATCGAGGATTCGTCTGTATTTCTGAGATCTGTAATACTCTTATATGGATCGTGATTATGCAGATTACATATAAATAACCCGGAATCAAAACAATCAATGTTGTTCTGAGATTTGCCAAAAAAATTCATTATCTACATTCAACATTTAGATTTAAATATGATTATATATAATATATATAATATATATAATATATAATATATATAACCTAGTACTTGACTGTGTTCTACACTAAAAAAAAACGCTCAGATTAGCCATATCTAATAATAATAGTAAAACATGCAAAAATAGATTTTGATAAATCCTACACCACTTGCAAATTACAGAATAACATTGATTATATTATATTGCTTTAAAATATCGATATAATGTAATGTGCGAAGAAAAATCATGCAACTTATTCTTCTCACATTTTTCGAATTTATTCATTTTTCACACATTGTACAGCGTGTGTCGGAAAAAGTATGTAGCCGGATATTCAAGAAATTTGAAATTGATCATCCCTTAATGAGAATGATTTGAAGATCTTGAATATATTATTCTATTGGTAGATAATTATGATCCGATATATTTGCACTTTTTCGAACTTTATTCGTCTATATTTGTCATTTTTAAGCTAAATGTAAAATCTAAAAATTCAAAAATAAGTTTAGAAAAATCTAGATATCCAAAGATTAAAAAATTCTAGTTTCTATGTCTATTCGAAAACAAATATAAGTATTCGCTTGTGTATATGCAAAATAATATTAAAGCAATAATATTAAATTTTACTAATCCATAATAATAATTCAAAAACGGGAAACATTAGATAGAAATTAGATACAAATTAAATTTATTAATTTACATTCAAGTGAGCATCGGTATCTCTACTATTCAGGACGTTTCGGATTTTACTTAGCTCTCTTCAGCCATGCTGATGCTTACTTGAATATAAATTAATAAATTTAATTTGCAATTTTATTTATCTAACAATGTGTGCTTGTTTTTAAATTATTGACCTTGAATGGATTAGTAAAATCGCTTTAATATTGCTTTCTATATATCCAAATATTGAAATTTCTACTCAATAATTTAGGCATACAAAGATGGATCTAAGAATCCATAAATCCGTTTATCGTTCTGATTTAACGATCTGAATGCCTAAAATACATAGAAAAATATAAATAAAAAAATATAGTTTCTTAGTTACTTAGATAGTTCGTTATTTAATTGCTAGATTATGTATTCCATGTAAAAAAAATTGAAAACATTGCTACCGGCATACAACTGTTTCCACGCACTCTACGTGCACTCTAGTAATTTCTAACTTCTAACGAGAACCTTTTCAGTGAGTTAATGAATCCTGCGCAGGATAGAAAACGGTTTTAACTCCCGCGAATTTGCCTGCGATAAGCCGGTGCGGGAGTTTTTAGTACAAATCTCTTCAGGTATATATCTTTATTTATAATTGAGAAAAAATTATTCTCTTCTCTCCCGTATCTCTTCCGCTATTGATTCGGATTATAATATAAATACGCAAAAAAAAAAGGAAAAATACAGGAAAAAAAGAGCGAGTTGCTCACAATCAGAGAAACTAATGCCATTAATTAATACAATTTTTTATGAGCTGTCGAACGAAAAATCACGCCGAATGCAACAGCGAGTGATCGCGCCGCACCTCGAATTGCCTTTTCGACAGCTATAACTCGAGTTTTAATGTGATGTAAAGTAAACTATTTTTCGTAGTCATCTAAGAAATACTTCATATTCATTTATTTATATCATCATTCAACGCGTGACAATTTGCACGATTATTCAATCGGCGTGAGCGTATGATCAAGATAAATAAAGAAAAATCATAAAAGGAGCAAATCTCGTTTTTTTTTTTTTTTTTACTTTTTCACACTTTAACACTGACAAGTCAATGCATAGTTTTGCTCATTCTAAGTAGTCTTATAATAAGAAGCTGCGAATAATTTTTAGTCTCTTCATGATATATGCCCAACAGACGGTCACGGTGTTCAGAGACCGACTGGTTCGCCCGAGAAATTTGCTGTACTTTGAAAACTTGAAATACTTTTTCGATGAGAAAAGTACAGGAAGAGAAGGAGCAAGGTTCTGGAGCATACAGTCGATCTCTCGTCATTCTTAGCGCACCAAACTGCGTTCAGAACACGAGAAATATCATTCGCTTTCTAGCAAACAATCTCCCGAATGTACTATATGTTTCTTCGAGAGAAAAAAATAATGTTAACCCTTCAACCGATAGCTTTGTCCATCCATAACTTAATGACATGAAGACGAACCGAGCTCGTCGCACCGTCCGCTTCGATTTTTGATATCATTAATAACTTTTTTTTTTTTCATTGAAGACGAAAAACCGTTTCAGATAAATAGGAAATCAATGCTTTGCACTCGGAATGCTCTCGTCAATAACGAAATGTGATTTTATTTGAAAGACGTTTATATCTATCAATGCCGACTAAAAGATTTTTCATCTTGATTTCCAAATTGGTTTATTGACGAATAAAACCGTAATTATTGGATAGAGAAATTGAGAATTGTCGCGACGCAACTAAAAAAAAAACAAATTAATTGAGGGACCTAATTAAGGCAAATACAAGCGGCAGCTTTGCGTCAATTGATCTCGCGAATTATGGAGTACGGATTCTTGGGATATATATCGTATATACTAGGAATATACTAACTATTGCTATTACTATTATTATTATTATTATTACTATTATTATTATTATTAGAAATATAATATTGTATTAGCGTTATCTCATAGCGCATGGGTTACTATTTTACAATAATTTAATAATACTTATTATACACTAAGATAACGTAATGTTAATATCATTATAGTAGTATAATACTGAGAAATACAGACCGAGTTAACACTTCGTAGCGCAAAGAGTTGAACTATCGGTTGAAAGGTTGAAGAGAACGGACGTGCAGTGGCACGCCGAGCGTCTTTGTAAAATTTTTCACAGGAAGGATAACGTGCGTACCGCATTATGGTAGTAAAACAAGCTGTAACAGGCTAATAGAGCGATTGTATCAATCGTCGAGACTCTGGCAATGTACAGTACATTTGTTGAAAGAATGCTAAGGAAATACATACCTATCTCTACATACGTTATTATGAGATCACGATCAGGGATTCGAATCGAAATTACATTATGGATACATTAAAATTTCGGCTGGTTATGATTATGATCCGAGGATACTTAACTTTCGGTGTCAGTTTCAGTTCTTTTAGTGATAACGGTGATATTATGGGCATATAATTACCGAAATCGAAAAGGACCAAAATCCGATAATCTTATGGTAAAAGAATTGAAACCAAAAGTTGGATTTACCTTCAGACTGTTATCCGAATCGAAATTTTTCGATCCGATCTTTGATCACGCCGTTGCACTATACAGAGATGATATTACCTGTTCTTTTTTTTTCTTTTTTTTTCAGTCATCCTTTCGAGGAGGCCGAATATTCTTTTAAACCTTTTGCGTTCAACACAATTAACGACTATAAATCATGGATGTCCTCTTGCTGGACACGTTGCAAAATAAGGCAATTAGAATGCTAATAAATTGGATAGCTGAACAATGCGGAACACTGATTAAATCGGGAAAACACCGCAGATTTTCTTATCGACGATAATTATTTTTTATAGAAACGGTGAGTACTGTATTAATAATTAGCGTTAATAAATACTATAAGAACGCAACACATATTATATTTCCGAGAAAACTGCGAGGTCAAGTGCAGCATATGTTTCCATATAAATCCGCAATTTTACTTACGTTAGAAGTTTATAATTGTGATAGTAATTATGAAAGTGGCGTAAATAAAAAATCGAAACATGAATTTATCCCATATTTCATATAATTACAATTTTATGTAATTACATTCTAAAATATGAGATAAATTCATTATGTTCGATTTTTTATTCAGATCATTTTCATAATTATCGGCACAATTAAAATGACTGGATCAGCTTTAGAGAAAATTTATGCGCGCATTTATGAGATCTTGCGCTAGTTTAACATCTTTAGAAACTTGCTGTTCCAGCTTAGCTTTTTTCTGACTTATTGAATTTCTTATGATAAGTAGACTTTATTCTGAAAAATTATGGAATGCGAGAAGAATCTAAAGCTGAATCAAGTTAAATTAAAATATTAAAAAAACTTCTTCATTTTTCATCTATTGTATATTATTAACATATCAGTATGTATATGTACATTAAAAATGAACGATTCGTTTCTTGCTATTTAAGTTCTGAGCAACTCCGTGCGTCAGTTAGCGAACTTTAGAAGTTTTGCGAACTCGATGTGTTTTGGTCTCCAAACGATTTTAATTAATATAACTCCAAGCATAGTTAAGATTTCTAACAATTGTCTCCCACTTCTACTTCGTTTATGTTATATGACATAACAATCGAGAAGAATTAAAGTAATTTATTCTTGCCGAGATAATAATAAAACATTTGTATTGTCACAGAATGTCTTTGTCGATATTGAATAATACTAATTTCTAATTTCTTCCCTGTACATTTTTAGATGTAGTAAGAACTTTTTGTGGAGGACATTCTATGATTTTGAGATATTCAGGTGTGTATGTGTTTTTATATTTTGTATATTTTTTATATATATTTTATAATTTAAAATTAAATATACAGTGTCCCAGAGCTCTACGAGATCACCTCTCGTGAGCAGTTAGAGCGGACTGAACTGAACAAAAAATGCTTGTATGATATATATTGCAATTTTTGCAATAGTTAATGAGATATTTTATAATTTCTAACAATTGCTGAATGTGGTCTATTGTTAAATACAAACGCGCGATAAAATAAGACCGTCCGTCATCATAAAATGTTAAGCAGAAAATTGTTTTCTTCAAGCAATCTTGATCATGCACAAGAAAATATCTCCCCGCACTGGGCGGTTGTATTGCTATATTTGATAGGCTGGACTAGACTGGATACGCATTTATTCTATCGATCTTTAGAAATAAACATCTCGTTAGCTACTTGTGAAAATTACAAAATGATACCTTTTACTCAGTTTAATTCGCTCTGCTTACTCACGAGAGGTAATATTGTAGATTTGTAGCATCCTGTATATTACACAGAATATCTTAAATCACACACACACATTCTTTTTTATGCTGCTATATATATATATATATATATATCTTTCTTTTTCTTTGCATATATCAACCTTCTCAACAAGATATATATTATAACAACACATTAAATTTATTTAATCTTAATTTATTTAATCTTAATTTAATCTTAATTTATTAAATTTATTTAATCATTTATATATATTAATGATAGGAATGACTTTTAATAGGTAATAAAATTAATGAGAGAGAAACAAAGACATTTTAATATATATCTAGTACAGCAGAATATCCATTAAATATTTAAACAAAGATAAATGGATAATATAAACAATAATAATTAATTTTAACAATTTTCGACCGTTAGATATTTACGACAAAATGACTAACAAAAAAAGCATTCATATGTTGTTACAATGATACATTACGTCATAAAAGAGAAATATACACAGAGTATACGTTACGTGTGCTATAGTATTTCCCCTTAATTGTACATATGCGATATTTTTTAAGAATAGTAGTTCTGCTTCTTTCTAAATGAAGATGTGTTCGTCTTTTAATTTCTAATCGTTAGGTCACACCATTTGATTGCTGATTAAAAGGGAATATATAGTCCCATCTGATATGAATAACCTGTTTAAGCAGGAGTAATTGTTTCCCAACGAATTTCATTCTCGAAGCGATTTATCGTGGCGTATCTTGAATTGATTAGAGGAAAATTTGATATACTATGAAATTTGATATGTATTTGATATATTAAATGTGTCCTCTACTCCCCGAGGAGGATAAACATTGTATAGTACTGTGGCTCTACAAAGTGGACCGAAAAACCAAAACAGGGGAAAAGAAGAAAAAGATGATAAGATAGAATTAAGCTCGGATCCAAAGATTACGAGTCTACTATCAAGGGCATGTAGTCATTCTAATTAATACTAATTAATATTAATTTACTGAAAACTTATTATTACAATTAATATCACACCCAAGTAGAACACAGAAATCATGCAGTAGGTATAATATCATAAAGACATCATCATTATCTTATTTATCAAGTTTATCAACTTTGCATTGCAATTCACAGATAGAATTAAAACTAATAATAAATTAAGTGCCATACGTTAACATCAAAATTATATATTCTTATCTCATTTCTACACAAATTGTAAACATAAATCCATACTATTGATTTATATGTTCATTCATATTATTGACGAATAAAAAAAATCGCAAAAAATATCATGGATTTTTATTATCTGAAATTATCAGTATGACATTTGTTTTTGCATTAAAGTGTATATATATTATCGATAATCTTTATCTCATACGCAAATATTTTTTTTAAACCATTTTTTATCTATATTTCGAGTATATAAGAAATCATCTAATATTTTCGTAAACATATTTTCGTACACATCTCTGCAGAAAAGTATCGATGAGACTTAAATGAATATATTTATATTAAGCTATAAAATTAATTCTCAAGCTACGTATAATGTCAGACGTAGCTTTTATATAAATATATAAATATAAATATGTATAT
>NW_012130072.1:2598331-2614674 GCF_000143395.1 Atta cephalotes
GTATATATATATATATATATATATATATATATATATATATATAATATATCGACTTATAATATTATTTTATATTATATTATTTGTTATATACATGTGTTAATTATATTATTTTATAATAGAATGAAGTACATAATTTCGAGCATGATACAATTTTGAACAAAATAAGTATCTGAATCTAATTTTGAAGTTTTAGTTTAGGAATCTTGATGTCTCTAATCTCATTGTATAAAGAGTTAAAAAATATCAAAGAAAAACCCAATAAAGGAGAATGAATTGAAAAAGATTGAAATGAATTCAAATTTTAAGAAATACGCATTCGCAAAATAAATTTTTTCAATTCAAATGTACTTTTATCCACTTATAGGAATTGCATAAAATATATTTCAATCTATAAATAATATCAGCTTTTTCTGTGCATTTGAATACTATTCAATTCAAATTTCTGGATAGGAAATCCAATTGCATTCAGTTGAATCTAATTATATAAAAAAGATTTTTTTATTCAATTGGATTCAGTTAGACGCATAGAAATTTCAATTCATTTTAATCCAGTCTCGATTATTGAGGAATCAAACTTGAGTTTCTAAAATTGGATTTTAATAAATCTTATTTCATTGATCAGAACTGTACCATATTCGATATTATATCCTACTCTTCATATATTATATTATCTATATTACACTATATAATATAATTTTATTTATAAATATCAAGTATATAAAAAATTAAAAGCAGAAGAATTGCTGTATAATCGGCGCGCCGATGCTGCAATAGTATCGATACTATCGACATATATCGCATTATCATCGTTATTTAAATAATAAGCGTCCATAATGGACGCCGATGCTTCCCCCACTCCAAGCGTTACCATAAAAAGCAATGCACACAGCGGGGCAGTCGAACAAGGCGAAGCACCGTGCCGATTCGCGACGTTTTGCGGCGCGTTTACGTCACGGTCGCTTACAGTTCTGACATATTTCGTCCAGTTTCATCGCCTGTGACTTGTCGCACGTTTCTCACCCGCGACGAAGATTTAAGACAAGGTTCTTAAATCACTAATAAGCTTGGTGCTTCGCACTCAATACCATTCGGTCCATTCGGGCAGCTCACAACTTTCCCCTCCCGGTGATGTTTTGATACATTCTCGTCTCTGTCCCTCGTTTTCCCTCTTTCATCCATCCTTTCTCCCTCCATCTCTGCTGGAGAATACCGCGCGACTCCGTCCCGTTGACAGAGGTGTGACCATTTAATTCCCAAGATTTTACTTGGGTTCTGCGACTTTTCCGTCTCTTTTCGTGAGAACAAGTGCAAGACTAATTCCCCTGGAGCTTATTATGCTACACTCGACATCACCGTCGCCGTCGTCCTCGCAATAGGTGCGGAAAGTTCATGGGCACGTGTGTGCGTGTGTGTGTATGTGTGTGCGCGCATGTGTATTCGCGACGGATGCGTGTGCAAGAGTGTGCGTGTATGTCATTTGCTTATTTGTGCTTATTTGCAAATTGATCAGGAGCCGAGGGCCTTGCGTTCTCGCGCGATGCTGGCTCGCGCTCTGGGAGATTGTCCTTCAACACGTTGCACGACGTGTACATTACGAATGTTTCACACGCTCACTCGTGACTTGTTAAGATATTGTCGATCGTCGGGTGTTCTTCTGGAAAACTTAACAATATTCTCCAAGCACTGATTTATGCGGCGACAAGTTTTAGTATAAAGTGCATTAGTGACGATTCGATTCGATTTGTGACTTTGCACTGTTTTGCAAAATAATTAAAAAATGTCACTATACCTAAGATTTGACATTATCTTATCAAGTAAAAGTTGAAACAGTCTATAATATATTTTATCATAAATTCTAGAGTAAAAAGTTATTGCTGTATTGATATGTTATGCTACATTAATATAATATTGACATTGCAAAATTCAAGGATAATACTTCGGCTGTATTTTTAACATGTGTTTGCTATTTGCACTAAGCATATGCTAATAGCATATGTCTGACACAATGTTAGTGTACATTATATATATAGCGCGAACTCAATGTGTTAGAAAAACAGTCAATGCGTCATCCTTAAGTTTTACAATATTAATATATCAATGTATAATATCCATTACAAATAAAACACAGTAAATATTTTTAAAACTTGAGATATCTGAGAACACTGAGCATTGTAAAACAGTTTTAAAGTCTAATCATGTAACATTTTGTATTTTGTAAATTACATTGTGTGATAATCTCTATAATATAGCATGCAGCTGTGTAAATTTGTTCTTGGGCGAATGAAGATGTTATCTTGTAAAAAACTCAATGACACATAAATTAAGAAGTTGTTACGTTTTTTTTTTTTTTCAGATATGACTCTTTTTGTAAATACGTCGCGTAATTGCTCAAGAAATTATTTAATATCTACGAATGATGACCTATGTGCTGTTAAACGACATTGAGGTGAACACGCTGTGATGGGGTGGACGATATCCACCACAGCATGGATTGTAATATGGAGTTGCTTGTTGCCGGGCTTCTATTTAGCTCCACAGGCATCTCCAAAACAAGTGCCGTGCGATAAGACGAGAAAAGTTTTCACGGAGTCATGGGGAATCATCAGTGATGGGCCAATGGGCTCGAATTATACTCAAGATTCTCATTGTGAATGGCTCATTAAAGGTACGGATGAAAGGACTTATTGTTCTTTAAATAGTAAAGTAAAATTATAATATAGAATTTATATTCTATATCTCGTTGTAGCTAACCATAGCCGCCAATTTATTACATTAAGTTTTCGGACAATGGGCACAGAATGCAGTTATGATTATGTGTTTGTTTATGATGGGGATTCCTTTCGTTCACCACTTCTAGGTAGCTTCAGTGGTAAGACAGAACCGCAGCAAGTGACATCATCATCTGGTTATGTAAGTATATTCCACAGAATAACATTAGATAATGTTTTGCAGATTTATGATTTCACAATATCGCATAGTTTACGTTAATAATTAATGTTATGAATTAATAATTAGTGGTGTGAATTAAATATGAAAAATTGTTATTAATAAGAAATTACGAAAACTAATTATAAATATAAAAATATATAACGAAATAATATAATTGAAATATAATGTAAGTTATTACTAAACTCACGCAATAATAATGAATAAAAGTGAAACATTACACAAAATATTATCATGATATAAAATATTGTTGTATTTTATAAAATATTCTAACGTTACTATTTTTTTTACAGATGTTGATATTATTATATAGTGACACAAATTACGTCCTAGATGGTTTCCATGCAGAATTTTCGGTCACGGATTGCCCGAACAATTGTACTCATCATGGAAAGTGTATTAATAATACGTGCTTCTGCGAAAATGATTGGGGAAGCAAAGATTGTTCCCGAGCTCTCTGTCCAAACAATTGCAATCAAGCGGGTATTTGCGGGATAAAAAGATGCAAATGCAAAGATGGATACTCTGGACAATCTTGTTCGTTGCACAAAACGCATCCTGAAGGAAATCGGTATGTGTTATCCTTAAATTACATCTTTGTGTTTTTGTACTTATGTTATTATTTAATAACAAAATAACAAATTTTTCTTATTTTTTTTGTATTAAATTTTGCGTACATTAATACGTAAAATAAATGGATGAGACATATACAAATAAAAAATTTCAATAATCTAATTATTTATGTAGGTGGCATTGGCTCTCACATTCAGAAGGTGGACTAAGGCCACGCGCAGCTCATACAGCGATCTATGTTCAAGAAACAGACTCACTTTATGTTTTTGGCGGCTATGATCTCAATTATATACTCAGTGACTTAGAAGTATATAGGTTTAGCACAAGTGAATGGGAAGATGAATATGGAAGTATATTAGGTAAATTAATGCACAAATTTCACGTAAGAATTTCAAAACATCTCTTATTTATAATTTCTTTGCAATTGTATTTTCATTATATTTTTGTTTTTTTTCTAACGTGTATACAATAATTTAATTATAATGTAGAATGTGATAAAATTCTTTCTACTTTGAATATTAAATCAAAAAATGAAAATAACTTCTCAACATTGTTTTACATTTACAGAAGGCGCCGCATCTGCTGAATATTTAGATCCTACATTGATCGCTACCGAATTACAACGCCATCCTGGTGCCAAAGAGATATACGGCCTACCAACGACATCTTTATTCTGGAAGGTGCTTTATAGTATTAAAGATAACAATACTTTTGGCCTGCTCGATCGGACTGCTGACAGTCAACACTCGCGAGAATTCAGGAACATGCCTAAGGAAACCGAAAAAAGCAGAAGCACCATTAGAATCGATAGGAACGGTGATCCAAGAAGAAAGCATCCCCGAAATATAAGACCGCGATATTCGCAAATGTCAACAAGGTAGTAAGTGACTCACTCATTAATTTAATATCTTGAAAACAATCTTGGAAATTGGGGACAATACATTGTTGATTTTATATTTTGCTTATGTAAAGATATAAAAGATAATGGTAAGATCTATATATACAAAAAACTTATTATCATATTCTTTTAATTGGAATTTAATTAGAATAATAAATAAAAACTCGTCAATTAGTCAAAAGTGATCGTTAGAATAATTTCGTTTAAAGTTTTGTATGTCTGTAATTCTTTTGCTTTCTATTTGTGCAGTTAGATTTAAATTAATATTTTATTACATAATGTTTGTATTTATTAAAGATATCGCAGAAACTTGGAAAACCTGTATAGAGAACGTGATGCAACAGATATGCAGAACGAAGACGTAAAATGGGAGGAACAAATCGTAGCGGGATCCGCGGAGGAGAATGTTTTTGTTCCAGAATTTACGGATTCAAAATTAACCACAAGTGATTCGTTGAAAGAGGAAGTTACAGAGCCAACTGTTGACGAATTGCCTAAACCGAGTCCTCGATATGGTCATGCTGCGTGCAAATACCAAGGTCTGTCAGCATTTATTATATTTTTTATATTTATATTTATTATATTTTTTAGTTAAAATAAAATGAATAGTTGTTGACCTTGTTTCAGAAAACATTTCTATTTTTATTTTATTTGAATCAATATCGAAACTGGTATTGCGTTGTGACATAATAAATCTAAGAGTGAAAATAAAAGAAGAAATTTTTTATAGTAGCATTTATTAAAAATATAGATGAAAAAATGAAAAAGATTATATAAAATTACTGTTATTTATTATCATTGCATTATTTAAACAAACTAACGTATGATTTATAATCATAAAATTGTAACCAACACTTTAAATAAATAAAATCTTTATATTTTCAGATGGTTTTGTGATCTACGGAGGAAAGGTGGAAGATGGTACTCTATCGAATGAATTGTGGCATTATAATGTGATAAAACGCATGTGGACATTACGCGCTAAAAACTCCCCTTTCTACCCGCCCAGCCTCACAAGGCACACTCTAACTTTGGCAGGTGACTACATCTATCTATTCGGAGGCAGTACTGTTGACGGAGAGTTTTCATCCAGCTTATATAAAATCAAGTTGCGCTTATGTAAGTTTAAGTTTATTGCCAATTTATTAAAGCAAAAAAATCTAAAAAATGTATATTTATATAATTTCTATATATGAGATATGTACAAAAAAATATTAGCATAATTAACTTATAATTAAAGCGGATCCTACGGCGATTAATGAAAGATGGATAGAAGTACGACCTCGAGGCGGTAAGGAACTTGACGTACGCGTGGTAGCGCATTCGACTGTATATCATCATGCTACCAATTCCCTCCTGGTGTACGGCGGCGTGGTCGCTAGCGTCGCCCGTTTCAGTAAATTATCGGACCGAATGTTCGTCTTTCAATTAGATAGAAAGGTCTGGTCCGAGATTCATTATCCAAGAGCGCACTTGCGAGAAACATATGTGCCAAGAGAACGCGCCTTCCACACATGTAATATCATAGGTAATTACTTGTTATTAAATAGAATAATTTTTAGAAATAAAATATATGAATGTATTATATATGTAAAATACATAATTTTTTATTTATTATTATGACAGGAAATTATCTGGTAGTATTCGGCGGATATTCTCATAGACATAACAAAGAGGAGATCTGTTACGATAATCAAATGTATCTTTATCATCTTGGCTGTCACACTTGGGTGAGCCACGAAGTGTTAGGCTTAAATGATAAAGGTAAAATAAATTAATTTAATTTACATATTTTACATATGTTATATGTTTATGTCGATTTAAATTTGTTTTTCCACTTTTAGATTCTCGTTATCCTAAGCAACAAGGTGTATTCGCTCATGCGGCAGATGTGCGTAACGGAAATACTTTGTTGCTCGTTGGTGGATATCATGGCAATGTAAATGCAGATCTTCTTGCATACACTTTACCACCTATGTTAGCACCGGGAGACGAGGATTACATTGAGCCAGAGCAAATTTGCTCGAGGCACAAAAGCCTAATGGAGTGCGCAGCAAATCCAGAATGTGGCTGGTGTTCCGCGGATGAGGTATTTTATTCATTAATCTCGTTATACTTATTCATAAAGTTATATTCATAAAGTAACTTTTGTTTGTATGCTCTGATGAAATTTCTTGACATTGCAGATATGCTATGGTCGGACGATAGGCAGTAATTGTACGACGAACTTACAAACGACGCGCTGTCCGGGAGTTTGTCCGGCTCTAGGCGATTGTCATTCTTGCCTAATACACGGTCAACCTGGTGGTGGTTGGGGCACGAATTTTCGCGGCAGGAAATCCGTCTCAAATAAGCTAAATTTAGGCACGTGTACTTGGTGTGTCCAAAATGCCCGCTGTCACCACAAAGATGACAATTACGGGGTATGCGGCCTGCGAGACGACACGCCTTCGCAGATACCAGGCTGGTGGGGCTCAAAAGGCACGGAGATTACCAAGGCCGAAGAGTGTCGAGAAATGGATAAAAGGCCGGGTTTGACTTTTCTCAAGTACAAGCCACCAGTGAACTTCAGCCAACCTGACTCAGTCGCTATAGTGAATGCGACCACGGTTGACTTTAATGTACCATCCATGCAAGGTGCGAAGACAGAATCGGCATTGGGCGGCGAAATGATTGCCAGGTTGACTGGTTTTCTTAGACCGCCAAATTATTTTTGGGACAGCGCGGCGGAGCACCTGAAAATTTGCGTCAGTTATAACAGCGCGACACTTCACGTGTCGCGAAATGATGATCCTGATAAGCTGGTGAGTTATTCTTATTATTTAGCAACTTTGATAGTTTCTAATTGTATTGGAAAATAAAGAAATAAAAATTATAATAAAAAATATTACAAGACAGTGTGTGAAAGGAAAAAGCAGATTTAAAATCATTTAAAATCATTTTATTTTTATTTATTGAAGAGGAAATTTGTTAATATATTGAAATATTCTTGTTCGCGCGCATGAACTGGTCAAACGACTTCGATATTTTCAAGTTCTGCTGAAATTTAACTACCTATAATTTTTAATTTTTACTCAGGAATTAGTCGCCAATCTAACTGCGGAGACATCACAGTGTATACCGACGACATGGCCAGGTGAAGATTCGATGGAATTGCAATCGGGTCGTTATTTGTTGGACTTCGAATCGAAAAGAATGGTGACCACGAGCTACGCTTATGCGAGTAAAATGGAAATCGTACATAACAAGAATATGGAAAATGGAAAGGTCTTTACTTTCGAATACTTGGAACCGTATCAGAACGGTTCTTGTCATCAATACAATAACTGTTTGCATTGTTTGACTGACTCTTCGTGTGGTTGGTGCGATATTACCAATGAATGTCTACCGCGCTCCGTCAATGAAACAGAGAGCTGCGTAAAAGATATAGAGTGGGATAAGGAGCGCGGCGAGACGATACGTGAATGGCACTATTTGACGATCACGCCTTCAGCGTGCGCTAACTGTTCCAATTACATCTCCTGTGAGTCATGCGTGAACACTAAACTATGTGAGTGGTGGACGGAAGAGGCGAGATGCGCACGAATCGGTCGATTGCCTAACGCCGTGGTGAGTCTGTTCGAGTGTCCGATTCCATGCCGACAACGCTCCAATTGCACAAAGTGCCTAGATGAGCGTGGCAGATGCGTGTGGTGCGAGGCCACGCAGGAATGTTTCTCATTCTCGGTATACACATCAGAATACCAATTCGGTTTGTGCCGAGAATGGATGGACCAGGCGGGCCTAATGGGTGTCACGTCGCGCAGTGGTTCGTCGCTCACTGGTAATGATCAGTGCAAGAGTTGCAGTCGGCACTCCAACTGCTCCAGTTGTCTGCATTCACTCAGCTGCGGCTGGTGCTATAGTCTGGAGAATCCTATCACTGGCGTGTGCGTGCAAGGCGACTTCAATCAGGCTCATGTCAATTGCAGTGCGATCATCAACGAGTATCGAAACAGCAGTCTGAACGCTGATGAGTCTGGCTGGGCATACGCGCAATGCCCGGATGTGGATGAATGTGATCTCGGCCTGCACGATTGCCATCCCGATGCACTTTGCACCAATACTCACGGCAGCTTTAGTTGTCAATGCAAACGCGGTTTTAATGGCGATGGCAAAGAGAATTGTACCAAGACTTGCTATGAGAGATGCGTCAACGGATATTGCAGCGAAGCGCCGGATTACAAGTGTGAGTGCAATCTGGGCTGGACCGGACCGGATTGTCGAACCAACTGCGGCTGTTATAACCATTCTACGTGCTTGCAGGTAAACAATGATCGCATATAAAAAATACAATGGATTTTGTGAATTTTCGAGAATTAACAATAAAAAAATGAATTTGTTTTCAAAATTCACAAAATCCATTGTATTTTTAATTAATCTGTAATTGGAACATAGTCCTGGTGATGCTGGGAATAATTTAAAAAATATTTTTACAAATAATAAATTTTATCAATAATATTTTGTTTCCAAAAATATATGTTTCCAATACAGAATAACAATATTACTATCAATTTTTTTGTCATATGTTTAAGCATCTTAATTTTTGGATTTTCAGGGACCAGGCATTTGCGACGAGTGTCAAGACTGGACGATTGGACGTTATTGCGAAGAATGTAAGGCAGGAAGTTATGGAAACGCAACGACACCATTGGGTTGTCGCGAATGCAATTGCAATGGGCATGGCGATGTGGAGCTCGACGTTTGCGATCGGCAAACTGGTATGTGTTTTTGCCGCGATAACACTGAAGGCGATAAGTGTCAGCGTTGCAAACGAGGCTATTACGGGGATCCGCGTAATGGCGGGATGTGTTATTACGGCTGCATGTCTCGAGGTATGTTGGGCGGCGAAGGGAACGGTAAGCAAGGTCTTGGTAGTCGACATTCGCAATCTTCGCTTTGGGACAATTACGTAGGCGACTCACCGACAAGAGAGTGTCTCTGGATTGTTGGCCCCGAAACGGAGCTCTCTTTAGATGCGACCACTCCGACAATTCAAAGCGTGATACAATTCACTATCCATGATGATATTAACGTAAGTTGCCAGGAGAACAGCGTGTATGTGTATGATGGTCTGCCCGAATTCGTCTCATCTACCGGTGGTCATCAGAGCCAATTACTGGGCGTGTACTGCACTGAAAGCACCAACTATCCAGTCACGGTGGAGGCCAAATCCGGATTTTTAACAGTACACTATAAGCAACTGGACGAAGTGGAGGGTTTTAATGCGAGCTATGTGATCATGACGTGCAATAACTGCCCGGGAAACCGCGAGTGCCGCAATGGCAACTGCCTCTGCAAATCCGGTTACGTCGGCATCAACTGCAATGTGGAGATCTGTCCGGAAAATTGTACTGCTTCCGAGAAACGCGGCGTCTGCGACAAGGGCTATGGACGTTGCGTTTGCGTGCCAGGTTACGGTGGACGCGATTGTTCTATCCCACTCAAAAACTATCAGCTCACATTCACGGAACTATTCAATTCAGAATATTTGGCCGATCATCAGGATCACTTGAGAAAAACGTTGCCACGCTTCGGACACAGCTTGGTGGCTGATCGACGCGGTAGTCTATGGATGTTCGGCGGTTATTCGCTCAGTCACGGACCTCTGAATGACATTAGACTTTTCGACACAAAAAATAATACATGGATGCAAGTAACAGTAGAATCTACCTCAGAGGCGTCCATGCCACAGGGTCGCTACTTTCACGCAGCTGAAATTGTGCATAGTAGACAACAGATCTACGTGTACGGTGGCCTGTCAATGAAGGACGAGGATGTACAAGGACTGTCGAACAATACTCTCAGTGACTTTTGGAAATTCAGTTTGCAGAACCAGCGATGGAGCCAAATTGTGCAGGACGAATTAAAAAAGGAGCCGCTGCCTCTGGCCGGTCATACGTTGACTTTGCGTAGAGATGGAGAGTCGGAAAGCCTTATTCTGATTGGTGGATTTAGTCCTAAATATGGATATCTTGACGTGATCTGGGAATTTAATCTAGAAACTGAGACTTGGGACACAGTGAACACTGTAGGGAACGGACCTGTAGGTGTTTACGGTCATTCCACAGTATATCACAGTAAGTCTGATAGTCTCTACGTTTTCGGTGGCTACACTTATGCGATAAACAGAACGTTTATTTCGAACAGATTATATGCCTTGAATTATAAAACACGAACGTGGTCAGTACTACCACCATTTGAAGACGAAATTACCGATGGCAATAGTTTACCTCAAGCTAGATTTCTTCATTCCGCGGTTACGACGGACGAATATATGGTGATATTTGGCGGCCGACAAAATCCTCACAACACTTCAGACTCGTTAATAGCGTACAAATACTCATGCAACCTGTGGATACGTTTGATAACGAAAGATACAGAGACGATCGGCAGTCCGCCACCACCAGCTTACGCCCACGCAATGACCCATGCCGATCCAGAGTCAAACGCCGTTTACGTTATTGGCGGTTTTGACGGTGGTATTAAGAGTCACGTCACATTGATTAACATACCGGAGGATTTATGCAATCTTTGGAAGGATAAGATCACATGTAGGAAATATTTCGGTTGCTCGTTCTGCGCTGTCACTACTCTCAATGGCACCAATATTTCCCTCTGTTTCTCGAATGAGGTATCAAGCAACCGAGGTGACAAGTGTGACATCAACGTGACTCAAGCACAACGATCGAACGGAATATTTTGCAATTCGGACTGGATGGCGAGCAGAAAATGCCAGACCTTCAGGACATGCACGGAATGTCTGGCGGAGTGGCCATATTACAAAGACAACGAGCCTGTTTGCAAGTGGTGCACTAACTGTCCGCACGGTAAATGCATCCCATCGGACAAAGATTGCAACGATCAGACACAGGACATGATGATTAGATGCGACACATCGGTAAGTAACGTGAATCAATGCGGGGAACGCTTGTGTCCAGCGAGCGATTGCGAGAAGTGTTACGGTCTGGATGAGTGTGTATGGACGAGGCAGGTATTGAAAACTAACGAATTGGGAATGGAGCTGACGGGCGAGCCTGTCTACGATTGGAATTGCGTGAAGATTAATATCTTCGAGCGGACTAGCATCAAAATGAGCAGCACTCAGTGTGAAAAGAGGTGCTCCGACCACAAAGATTGTAGGAGTTGTCTGAAGGGTACTGGAGCCGAAGGTGGATGGAGCGAATGTAGATGGTCTACACAATTGAACGAGTGCATCTCACCATCATATCAACCGCTTTATTGCGCCGGCGGTGTTTGCGGTTTAGTGTTGCGTAACGCTGATATGGACCACTGCCCGGAACCATGCTCAGTGTTCAAGCAGTGCAGCACCTGTCTGAAGCATTCGCATTGCGGCTGGTGCTCCTTGGACTCTGCTAATGTAACCGGTCAAGGAATATGCACAGAAGGATCACTTGAAGCACCGGCGGATCATCCAGCGGGAGGTACCTGCGAAATGCTTTATCGTCAACACTTTCCAGAAGTCGAGCCGCCAATCACCACAACGTTGCATCCATATCATGTGGACTCTTCAGAAACGCAGGATAATGTTACAATGTCGTTGCTCACTACGGTATCAAAACCAGATTTCTCGTGGCATTACGTCCGCTGTCCTCCGGAGAACGAGTGCGAGAACGGGCATCACACGTGTTCACCGAAGAGCGAGAAGTGTTTTGACTTGGAGGAGGGCTTCGAGTGCAAATGCGGGGATGGATATAAGACCGAAACCACCTGGGGGAACGATTTTGGTAAGAAAATTTGCGTGCCCATGTGTACACAGGGTTGCGTGAGAGGCACATGTGTGAAGCCCGACCTATGCCGTTGTGACTTTGGTTATGTCGGTTCGAATTGCTCCATCCAATGTCAATGCAACGGCCATAGCGATTGTGCTGGTCCGGACAAGCTCGATAATTGCACAAAATGTCATAATAACACGATGGGAAAACAATGTGAGAAATGTCTACCATTATACGTCGGCAATCCTGCGGACAACGGTCAGTGCGTGCCATGTCTCGAATATTGCAATGGACACACTCGGATCTGCATCAACGACAACGTGACCGTGCCCGATCCGAATTCGGTAGACAAGATGTCGATAGAGAAGTTGAGTAGACAACTGGAAGAAGGACCGGTGGCAAAAGCGAAATGCATCAATTGCGGGAACAACACAAGGGGCGACAAATGCGGCGAATGCATGACCGGATACTTTCGAGGGACAGAAGACCTCCGAGACGTGTGTCGGCCTTGTGAATGTCACGGCCATGGCTTCACGTGCGATCCTGTCACTGGCGAGAAGTGCAACTGTGGCAACAATACCGAGAGTGAACCTTCCTGCATGAGTGGTCCTATAAAGGGTACGAACATGGGCGGCACACCGTGCTGGATGGTGCAATGCAGCAAGTGCAGAGAGAATTATGCCGGCACCCCGACAATGGGCCATCAATGCTACAAAACCGTCACAGTCGACAATAAAATGTGTTTCGACTCGAAATTAATAGGTGAGCATACAATCTTGCAAACAGATTAAATTTTCATATCATCATAACGATAATTAATATGTCTAACACACAAAAATTGTATAATATTCTGTACAATTTTTTTTATTTTTTAGTAAATTTTACAGTTCACTCGTTATGATACATTTTTATTTCCAAGTAACTTAGGTGCTGTTTTTTTTCTTTAATATGAAAATAAATAATGTTAACGTTAATATATACTAATCAATATTACTTCGATTAAAAATACTGATTACAATTTCGACCTCACTTCAATATGTATGTTTGTACTTACTCATTTGACACTTTTGTCAAGTAATTGTTTTTCTTAAATTGCAACGTTCTATTTTGTGGGAGCATCTTACGTATCCTTCGGTTCGTATCTTCTCTCTTCTACTATAAGCTGTTTGACAATCTGCCATTTTCGCGTATCTAAAAGAAGACCTTACTTTTCCCTATTTCAGACGAATGCAAGATGAAGCCGAAGCCTCTAAACCCTGGCCAAACCGTCTTCTACATGGTGCAACCACGATTCATGAACGTGGACATCAGAGTGATGGTGGATGTCACCCAAGGTGCTTTGAATCTATTCTTGAGTCCGCGAGATGATTCCTTCGTTGTCATTTTAAATTCAACGACTGGATATCAAGAAGTACGTTTAATCTTTTAATCTTTTCTATTCTATTGGTTTTTTTTTTACTATTTTGTATTTTAAAGCTCGTTTTATATTTTAAAATTTTTAATTTTTAAACAATCTATAATTTTGGATTTTTTTGCCTTTATGCTAATATCAAAAAATCAATATAAGTTTGCTACATCAATTTTATCATTCATTATACGTAACAAATTTATGATTTTGACATATTTATAAATTTTATAATGCATTTATTTATCTATCAAAAAAAATGTCTAAAATATTCATTATCCGCAGGTTGAACTAGATAACAGGTTCAGATTACGGCCTGATCAACCTTCTAACAGATTCCGGATTGTTGAGTTTCATCCTCACCTTGGTGCGGCGGTTAATGGCTCTACCATGGAGCCGATTCGATGGAACACCGGACAACAGTATTTCGTGATGGAGCACTGGCTAGAGGATAATCTTGCCAGCTTTTTGACGATCGAGAGGCGAAACACTTTTCTGGTGATACATAATCTAACAAATCGATTGGTATTGACATTGCCACAAGACAAACACGAGTTGGGCCAGACCAAGTTTCACATCGTGCTACAAGCGATCGATCCGGTGAATCCGGAGCTGAATGGTCGCGCCGCCTACGGGATGATTTTCTTCCGTCAGGATCAGTTGCACATCGATCTATTCGTCTTCTTCTCATGTTTCTTCTCCTGCTTCTTTCTATTCTTGGCGGGATGCGTGGTTGCGTGGAAGGCGAAGCAGTCGGCAGATTTACGTCGTGCTCGACGTCGACACGTCGTAGAAATGTTGCATATGGCGAAGCGACCGTTTGCCTCAGCGACAATACTCTACGATCGGGACGGCGGCGAGTGTAGCCCGAACTCGCCGCAGCGTAAGGGCAGACGAGGCAAACACGTGAGCTTTCACAGCGATGTGAGACCGGTGGCTGTCGAGCCTACCGATGACGGTGTTGCGGCAGTGGCGACAGTGTTCATCAGGTTACCCGGCGGTCGCCAAGCTCCCGTCAAACTTGCTCTGGGCAGTTCGCTCATACTCTTGACTAGAGTCTACCCTGTCAATAGCAGAGTGTTTTTAAGACGTAGAAACAGTCATGCGACGAACTGAACTCACGTTACAGTGGAATCTCGATCTCGATGGCTTTCGAATTCCACGTCTCGGACACAGATATTCTCGTTAAACTCTTCTGAAGCATCGATAAGAGTTACTGACGTTTGAGCAATTTGCTACAAATTATAGCTGTAATAAAATTTGGGTATAATGGACCTTGAATTAGTATGTAGATTTAATGGGCAGCTTTCCTTTTTTGGGAGTTTTAACTGATGATAAAGATAATGGACGAAATGAACTCAGGATATAACGTGAATTTTAACAAAATATACGTATTTTACTATCGGAATATCTTGCATATCGTTTATCCATTTTATCTTTTCTATTAGAAAACTTCTCTTTTTTTTGGTTGATTTCACACATTGATTGGCAACAGGAATAGTAATATTGAATCTATAAAAAAAATGCAGGCATATAAAATAAATATTAACTGTAAGATTCTATCGAATTTTATTAGATTATACAAATGTTAAATTCATGGATTTGGAAACTGTTAAAAAAGATTTTCAAAATCATGGATAGAATCTATACATGTAAAAATTCGCAAATTTTTAAAATTTGTCTATTAAAATTCTAAGATTTTTATGCAATTAGGATTCAAATAAGAAAATACATATATTTTATAATTTATTGAGATTCAGAAAAACTTGCTAAAAATTCGAGTTCTTCTAAAGAACATAATTACATAAACATAAACGAAAATGTGTAACGGATTCAAGGATCTTGTATCGTAGGTCTGTGAATCGAGCGATGATTATTGTTTTTTTTTTAACTAGAGATTTAATGTATACGTAGTACAAGAGGTATTGATCGTAAGATTATTTAATCTAAATATATATAATATATTGTCGTATACCATTCCATGACGAGACTGTACGTTTGTATATACAACAATCTGTAATTATATATTAATTCGTACTTTATACATTTTTGTAGAAACATTTTACGAGGCGTGGCTTCGCGTCATGGAACATTCGTGACTATTCTCGGAAAAGAAGATAAAATCGATTTTTTTCGATTTGTATCGATTGAACGAACAGTATTAGAATTGTTGATTAGAGATGGAGCTCAACGATGTGTACGTTAATAAGGTTCCTA
The DNA here is from genome assembly GCF_000143395.1 of Atta cephalotes. Lineage (NCBI taxonomy): Eukaryota > Metazoa > Arthropoda > Insecta > Hymenoptera > Formicidae > Atta > Atta cephalotes. The sequence continues at coordinate 2,614,146 of NW_012130072.1, forward strand.
TGCCAAATTGATTAGGATGAATACGTGTTGAGCGTCCTAATATATAATATATTATTTATCGTAAGTGGATAAAGGAAGAAGGCGGAAAGTTTTATTCAAGAAAGAAATGTACATATAAATACATGAAAATTGCGAATGCGTGTTGCAAGCTTTTATAACTGGCGTTTGCGTACTGTTGAAAGGCATACTTATACTCAGTAGGTTTGTTATCAGAGATAACGACTATGTATTAATCAAAACGTATAAGTAATGTGAATGCCGTAACGATATTGGCATTGACGTGCTTAATAGTTATCGTCGGAGGCACAAAAATGAGATAATGCAAAGATGGCGTTTCATTTCAAGTTCAAAAGTTAAAAAAATAAAAATAAAAAATATGTAATAAAATGATCACCGATGAAGCGAAATAAATTCTGTGGATAAAAAAAGATGCAGCAGCAAAAATTCGTAAAATTAAAATTTTGTTTTTACAAATTTACACGAAAGATTAAATTTGATATATATATATATATATATATATATATATATA
>NW_012130072.1:2615334-2619713 GCF_000143395.1 Atta cephalotes
GAATGTATAGATAAACGAGAAATAGAATTAATATTGTAACACCGAAATCTGTGAAATTGAAAATTTATGATTTGAAAATAAAACCTGAATACTTCGCGATTACATATCACAAGTTTAAATCTATCTTACATATAATATTATATTATAATATCAATATTATAATTGTGTGACAAATATGCAATATTTCATGCTGGACTTTTTTGACTTCACAAAATGAGCTGTCTCTTCTTTATCTCATTTATGTGTTTTGTTCGTATCCTGTATTAGGATAATGTAATGATGTTGAGTAGCAGAATGAGAATCTAAAGGCCTCTTTTATGTGCATGCGTTTTCTTGTTGTATATCGCATAAATGAGGCATGCATAAGCAGGAGTTCCGGTATCCTGTGTGCGCCATCAAATGATTGAAAGAATGCACGAGTGCTCCTCGACCTGGAAATAACATTCGTTGATTAATTGTTAAGCGAACACATCGACGATACGACGCGACCAATTTGTTGAATCTCAGAGTCTTTTCTTGTCACATAAGTCTCGTCATTACGCGCATGAATTTTTTTGTTACATCACAAATATCCTTCAAGTGCAGCTACGTGTTCGAAAGAGTTTCTCTCTTTCTCTGTCTCTCTCTATATTTTGCGACACATTTGGATCCGAAAATTCACGGTCTTTATAACAAAATGGAAGGCATAATGTTTAAAATTAAGAATAGAAACTTATGAATTTATAAATATAGAAATTATAGGAGAAATTATGAATTAAGAAGTGATTGTTTTCTAAATTAAAATGACTCTATAAAATGAAGATTTAAAAAAATATTTTTATAAGTCCATAAGTTTATAAAACTAAAATTTATGGATTCTAAGATTTATATAAAGCTTTACATAAACAATAAAAAGTTTACAAAAAATTGAATAAAATTGCGTCCATAACATCAGATTCATATAGAACCAATAAATTTTAAGAATCCATCAATGCCTCCTTTGAATAAGACCGTGGACGTTCAATAATCTAAGATACAATATATAAATCCTTCGATTTTCAATATCGCCTATAGATCCTTAAAAATTACGTAAATGTCGAGATTTAAAGTTCCTCCAAACTCATGTAAATTTCAAGGACTTCGTAACCCGTATACATTTTAAGGATCTCTATAGGATCAAAGAGATTGTCAAAAGTAGAAGAATTAATATTAATTTAATACTATCCGCGTAAAGTCACAAAATATCGTTACAATTCTCGTTTGTTCATTTGCACGCACGAGCAATCGCGCTGTCCTAAATACTCATTCGCGTGGTGCCGTGTAAACTCAACTAAGTACACAGAATCGACAGTATATGTACATTTACATAGGTTTACATTCATAGAGATATATTATATATATGAAAAAAGTACGATTATAAATACGAGACCGGTGAATGTAATTTTTCGGTTGTACAGATCTGAGCGTTATTTCCGAAATATTCTATTTTGTATATTATTATTACATCGCGTCGTCGACGGTACAGAGCGATAATCTTCCAATGCCGGCATTGTATCGCAAAGAAAATCGAAGAATGAGCATGATCAAGGACATGACACTTCGTAACGAAGGAATAGGTTGTAGAAACGAAAAAAAAAACAAAATAAATTATCAAGCGGCGTTTATCGAACTTTCGGTATAAAAATGTAATGTATCTTATAATTTATGCCGCGAGGGGAGAAACATAAGGTTGTGCAAATGATTAATAAATTGTATTGCGGAAGCTTTAATAAACGTACGTAAAACCGAGCTTTCATTCAAAACTTATGATTCCTGTATATTGCGTTCTTTCAATCAAATCATAAAGTATACATACGTCTACTTCTTTCATCCTTTTTCATGAATAGATGTGTGCATGATTAGAATGTAAATCATATAATTATTGTTAAATAATTATTTAAAATGACGTCTCTAATCTATAATTTAACGACGAAATAAAATCAACGAGATACAATTATAGCGATTACAAATCGAAGTAAAAAAAAGACGGACTAGGATTTGTATAATCTGAATGCGATTGTTTAATTACGAATTAAATTCGTCCGATACATAAATAAAGTCATACGCAATATTATCAGCTTTAGAAGATAAATTTAGCGTTAAATGTGGAATGTAAAACTCTAAAGATAACAATGAGCGAATGATGCTGGGGGTGAGAAAAAAAATAATCGTACTGCGATTATAATTAAATCATTTTTATTCTCTCATACGTCGATTCGGTAAAATCTCTTAAACTCAATCTGTATCTCTCATATACATATATAGAATTTCTCTTTCATATGCTACATCTATTCTCAGAACATTCGTAGAACGTTATTACCGGTTCGGCAATAATTATTTACATATTTTAGATTACCACGCACATTCACACGCGTCATCCATCCTCTCACACACACACACGTGTGTACACCGAGTGCTCTAGGAGACAAATTGTTCCCAGAGCACTGAAAAAGAGTTTTCTTACATTTTCAACAACAACAAAGGACTCGCAAACAATGTCACTGGTGTCTAGAAAAGATATTCCAAATAGATAACCTCGAGTTTTAGAAAAACAGATGTACACACAAATAAGCAGCTCAATTATCGTAAGAATTTCGATTTCGAATCACTTTCGATCGAAACCATGAATTTGTACCCGTTATTGTACCAATTTATAATTACATTATCTCTAACAAACGATATACACATTTTTTTTTTACATAAAATTATAAATTACAAAGATTAAACATCAAGAATCAATGAATTCACTTCCTCCAGATATTTTCGCGCGCCATAAGCGACGAAAGAATGAAGTAAACTAGAGCGTGGTACTTCAAAAATATCTCCGAATTGTAAAATTAATTCTTTGAATTTTCTTGCTCGCAGCAAAAGAAAATCATTGCTTCTCCATCAAACGATTGAATTTGTCGCAAAATCAACGAGAGATTCGTTACAGATGCGAGTGTAGACAAAACCTAAATTTCGACCCTCTCTTTCCCGGTATAATCGTATTAAAATACACTTGAATAGAGAAATCGCTACAAAAATCTTGCAAGATTTATAAATTCTTTTTCTAGTATTCAAACGTATGTTTTAGGGAATGACAGAGCAGAAAGGATCGTCCTTCGACTTTGTACGATTAACGCTTTGTACAATTTCGGGTCCGAGTTACAATGTCCGCGATCATTTCTGGACCACGGCTTTGGAGCATGGCATAGTTTTTTAGGATTAATATTCGCATTTCACTGGGAAATAAATGCGCGTGCAATTGCAATGTCATAAAATTATTATATATTTTCTCTCTATCACGCGAGAAACTGTACATGTCACAAAAAAATGAAACACGCTCTAATTGCACGCGCAACATCTGATCTCTCTCGATAAAATTCTCAGATTATCAAAATCACTTTTTGGCGGGTTTAATTTGTCAGATATTTTTTTGGCAATTCAAAATGTTGCTTTAAGACGTTTGCCAGAATATTTCAATGGAAATATTGGCGCAAAATCTAATAGACAAGTACAACTTATTTTGTTTATCATCATCATCCGCTTGGTCAAATACATAGAAGAATACCAAAAATTCAGCGATTATTTGTTACTTATTGTCAATAGAATACATAGAATACATAGAAATTTGCGCTTGTTCACTGTTTGACAAATTGTAAGCTGCAGAGTAAAAAATGCCATAATTGCACGTACAATTATTACTCAGCGCGAGACAGGTACAAGAATGCTTGTAGTTGTCCGTCGCAAGGGCGACGATCTTATTCTACATAACATTAGCCACTAGCAACGTGGCGAATATATATATATTCATATCATATATTTATATGCATACGTAAACATGATAATACGTATGCATATGTGTATGTATATATATATATATATATATATTTATACATACATACGTATGTATGTTATATATTTACATTTGTAACGAGATTTTGTAAGAGTAAATAACCACAAAAAACGAGATATAATTTAAGATTTACAATAATAGAATAATTTCGTTTTTCCAAAAATTGCGAGCTACCTAAACGCGATAATTTTGACGATATTTTCGACAAGACTCGAATCTGTTTTTAATGTATGTACGTAACGATGTAAAAAGACATGTGTATATATAATATCTAAGTAATAATGTTACTCAATGAAAATTGCGCCAATTTCCAAGCTCTGAATGTTAATAAATAAAACAAAGTAACATAAAGCAATAAAATTAATCTCCTAATAAACTCCTTAATTCTATTACAAAAGGTACAAAAGATCTTATTTACATAAAAACAAATATATGTATACATATATATAAACCTGCCTACTATTTAAAACAAAAAAATCATATATTTATATATATATATATATATATATATATATATATATAC
>NW_012130072.1:2622676-2633143 GCF_000143395.1 Atta cephalotes
CTTTATTATATATATATATATATATATATATATATATATATATATACATATATATATACATATATACATATATATATATTTCACTATAATTCATCTAATACAAATAAGATTTAATCATAAAAAGAAAGTTACACTGAAAAAGTTTATACTATTCCTTATGTTTTATATACAAGGTGTTCTTCTCCGTTCAGATGTCCTTTCATACACATGCACACAGAGATATTCTTTTATTTATAATATAGATATTTGTTTAATAAAAATTAGCAATTTTTAACATTTCTATTCACTATTTATTGTTGCATCAATGCTGAAACCATCGCTTACTCTGTTTTCAATTTAACTTCTAATTGAAAGGACATCGTCAATGATTGTGTAGTGGAACACCCTATAGTTGTAACTTTCGCTTGCTTAAGGAAAATCTTCAGAGGCACGACAAAGAAAAAACTCTATCTCCTTTGGTGTCCCGTGTTTTGTAAGTTTAAGAAGCACTGGCGTTACATTAATCACTGCCAGCGTGTAATATCTACGCGCGGCGAGAGACAGTGGTGCATGTTAAGTTTATAATTTCCCAAGACAGATCGACTGTCTTCGGGACTAGAATCGATCGTCTACTGTACATTTTCTATTTCATCTTCCCCTATTTTCCAACAGTTGCGCCTCTTCGCGAAATAAAAAATAATCGACAAAAAACTAGCTATATACAAGATACTTATTATAGTTAAAAATTAAGTTTTCAACGCTCGCTTATTATTATGTGTACTTCATATACATACCATGGGGTCGTCAAAAAATTCGCGTTGTGAATTAATTCCGCATATTATTTCAACATGCAACAACTCCAAAGATCTGTGGAATATGGATTTGCGAAAATACATTACTTTACAGATTCAAGAATATAAAATGAAAGATAAAGATCTATAAAGTGTTACATATGCAGGATATTATGGTACTATAGTACTATTCATAATAATAATCCGAATTCACAAAGATGGTACTGAAATATCTGTATACATAAAAATACTATCAAATATCATGAAACAAGAATTATTGAAAAGAGGACACAATTATTATATTAACACAATTATCATAGTAACAATGATTAAAATAGGTGATATAAAATCCTAATTCATACTCGTCAAAATTTGTAATGGCAAATGTCTTTAAGTTTGTCTAGAAACTAAGAACTTCTAAGCGCAAAAGCGCGGAAGGAAAAGAAAACCAAGAATCTATAATATCAAAGATATATGAACCTAAGAATCCATAAAAGGATGTAAGTAAATAATTGTAAGTATTCACGGAATCAACAGTCCTTGGAGCCAAGCGTGCATCTGTTTTGCATCAACGACCTCCGAAAGAATGATAGATAGTTTCAAATAGCATTCAAATTCGCCAGTTGGCATAGCGCCGATACTTTGGCTCGAGCTGCGTCATCACTTCTTTCAATTCGTCGATTTCATCATCGCCGACATTAAATTCACTCGCGTTTGCCTTGTTCCCTTTACTATCCTTTGCTTTCTTCTCTTCTTTTTTTGCTGCATTATTTCGGGCTGCAAAAAATAAAGCATTTTCTTTGTTCCATAATTCCTAATATTCGTGCGAATATATAAATTGTGCATTTTGCATTTTGAAAGAAAAGCTGTGCATAAACTTTCAAACAATTAAATAAAATCTTAGACAATAAAGAAGAAGTTAAAATTTATAATTTAATTATTTGTTGTAAAACTGTACCATAGCTATTATAAAATTGTAACTATATCCAATTTACTATAAAATTGTATACAATATTGAAGTTTTCATGATAAAGATGCAATAGCAAAGGAAGCATTAAAAGGAAAATGTACACAATAAGAGGAAAATATACATGTATATAGACAAGATAGAAACACAAAATTATAAATTATATAAAACAAGTGTAAAAATTGAACTTCTCTTTTAAACAATTTGTTAATAAAGCAAAGATATTAATGTGTTTACTAAAAATAGAGGTCAAAATAATTTAGCAAGGGAGCAAAAAGATAGAAGCCAATAAAGTGCAAGGTAAAAGTTAAGTTGAAAGTAGAAACTTGACAACGCGTGAGTCTTTGAAGATTTTCGAACGCTCATAATAATTCTGCAAAAGAAACAAGATAATTCTATTCCTTTGTCCTGTTTAATAATTATTTTCTAACATTTCGTTACATTTAATTCACAATGGGCAGAGCATTCGAAACTTTTTGAAGTTCTCTTCTTTAAACATTCCCAGCAATAGCAACAACGAAAGCTGATGCCGTGAGTTGCAAAAGCGAATAAGCAGAAAGCCAAGAAAAGTCGAAGTAGTGAAAGAAATATCTTTTCCATCAGTCATGTAAACACTTAGAATGTATGGCTCTTTCACACAAATGCATAGCGTAAGTCGTCCATTCACAAGTATGCAATCTTTGCAGATATTGTTATTCTTGTTTCTTAACAATTTTGAGCTGAAAGACTAGTATGACGAAATCACATAAGTATCAAGAAAACTCAATTTTAAGTGAAATTTATATCTGATTGAACTGCCATGGAAATTGTGGTGAACCGAAGAGAACTTATTTATATTGTTCTCTTAATTAAATAATTCTCTAAATCCCAAATGAATTGTCTGGCTTTTTCAACATGTGACAACATATTGGTGAGAGTAATGTCTGTAAGCATATTTTTCCCCGGTGCGGAATATTTGCCACACATTTCTTCTCATCTGTCGTGATTATGTTGCTGAGATTATAAGCCACGCGACACGTCGAGTGTATATCACGCGTAATGCATTCTAGGATTCTTGTAGGAAGTTCCGAAGAAGCTGAGAAGAAGGCACCGCCCGGTACCCGCGATCAATATACTCACCTAGTGCCATGCACGGCTGCGGGAAGGTGCGCGATGTCTTCGTCGGAGACTGGCCGTGCCGTACTGACGAACGTACATTTGATGCTGTTGAGGTACGAATGCGCGACGCCGTCGTTTATGCTATCTACCAGTCCTGCCTCACTCGCTAAGAAATCCGACGCGAATTCTCCGTATTCGTCATTGTCATCATCCACACCGGTGTCGTCGCGCGAGGGTCTCTTCGGGACCATGCCAACCTCCAGCGTCCGCTCGGCTGCGGATTCTGCCTTGATGCATATCGATGAGCACTCCGACTCGATCCCGGAGTCCACGCTCTCCTGAAGGCTGCTACGAGGCGGCGGCAATGGATGCGTGTCCGTTCCGACGACAGCGTCGTCGATCGTCAAAACGGTTTCTTCGATACCAGAATCTTGGCTGTTCCTGTGCAAACTCTCGGGATTCTCGATCAGCAGCGTGCTCGTCGATGTAGTCCTCGAAGCAGACAGCTCGAAATACGACTCCGTTACCTTGGGACCTTCATTTGGCGAATTTCTGGACGGAACGCTCGGCGACAGCTCGTCCTCAATGGATGTGCCGTCCGTGGAGATGTCCGTCATGCAGAATATGAGCTCCTCTGCGTCGGACTTGTCTAGATTTGCAGATGTCTCATACGACGGCGTGACGAGAATGGTCGGATCGATTCGCCTACTATCGTTGACGTCTTCCGGCTGTTTCTCGGTCTCTTTAATTCGATGTTGTGTATCGATATTATTTGGCATGAAAAACTGTCCTTCAAGATGCTCCCCGAGCGCCTCCTGGCTCCCAGAATTCGTCGTCACCGATTCACATGGTTTTACCTTAATATTTACACTTGTACTTTTATGGTCGGCGGAAATGCGGCAAGCATCATTATCAAGGACTTCCACCAGGTCCTCCTTCTCCTCTTTCCTCTTTATAGATTCGCATCGATGATTTTGGTCAACAACGCAGCACATGCTATTGGTAACTTCCTCGTTTAAGTGATCCGAGTCAACGTCCTTCAACGATCTCGATGGCACCTCGACGTTATCTGTTAATGTCGACGATGCCCAGATATCGTTCAACAACATCCCGCAGTTGCCTGGTGAATATTTAATCATGCCGACGTCCGTATTCATCGACAATTTCGTAGTACTTACGCTATCTACGGTTTTCCTATCATGCCCTATGTTACAAATCGGAAAACTATTATCACTAGTCTGATTAATACTGTCCGTGGTTGTATCACATATCCTCGCCGTTAAGGCATCCGCTTCTCCAACTGTATCATTATGTTCTAAACACTCTGTGTCATTATTCCCTAAAACTTTCGCTCTGTTGTATTCTAAATCTTCCAGATTGTCGCGTTTTAAGCGTTCAATATTATTACGCTCTGTATGTCCTAAATTCTGCGCGTCATCACGCTCTCCCCGATTCTCATCATTACTAATAAAATCATCATTACACCCTGTACTGTCGGTCTTACTTAATTCTAAAGCAGAATATCCGGCTACATCCGTTAACTTTATATCTATACATACAATGGATTTGCTCGCCGGCAACGATGAAGCCGCCACATTCGGCTCGACATAGCCGCTATCTAATACTAAATTAGCAACAAAATCGTCCTTTGATTGCACACTTTCAGGTAACAGTCGATCACTAAGGTCAGACTTTGTCCATTGTAACTTATCTGTGCAACGCACACTGTCCTCCTTAACACTCTTTTCATTAATATGTACAATTTGTGTATCCATGGAATCTTTCTCATTTCTCGCAATCCTATTTTCCTGATCTTCCAAGTTCTCGCTGCTTCTCGCGGACATCTTTTCCAGATTGATTAAATAGTGCTCATTATTATTTGCAACCTCATTTCTTCCTTGATCTTGTACATTTTCATTGTCTTTAATAATCTGAATCTTCTCCTGATTCTCAAAGTTTTTATTAGTGTTTCTAACAAGTTCTTCCTTCTCTTGATCTTCTAAATCTCTTTCGGTTTTTACAACCTGATTTTTTATCTGAACAAATAAATTATTCTCATCATTCAAAACCTGATTCTCTTCCTGACTGATTAAATTCTTTTCATCGTCTTTGATATCATCAAACGACTTCTTTTCATCGTTTTTCTCCACTTTATTATTTTCTTGGACGAATAAATCGTCCTCGTCATTCCTGACAATGATCTGATTATTTTCTTTAATGATTAAACTACTCTCATCATTTTCGGTAATCCGATTTCGCTCTTGACTACATGAATTACTTTTGCCGATCTCTTGCCCGATCAGATTATTGCCATCGTCTCTCGCAACTTGGTTTTTCTTCTGATTAAATAAATCTTCTTTATTTATCCTCGCAATCTTGACTTCTGTCGATTTTTCTAAATCTTTCTCTCTAACATTTGTATTCTGATCCTTCGCTTGACCAAAAAACTTACTGTGTTCAATGAGACTTGGTTGAGGTTCGAGCTTGAAAGATGCGAATATGTTGGTCAGACTCTGTAATTGCGATACGTTTACTCTCACTGATCTGTTTCTCAACAAAGATCCAGGTTCTGAAGACCATGAACTTTCAGTGTTAATCTTAGTTCGGCCTTCTTTCAGGTACTGCTGCAGTTTATCGCCCAATGCCATCATGCCACTTACGTTCTCATGCAAAGAACTTTTCGTGTCCGCGGCAGCGCTTGAAGAGTCTGAGAAGAATTGGCCAGGATGCTGGAACAAAGACAGAAGTTTCTCTAGACTGGACTTATGCCTCTGCACTGACGTGTTCGCCTGTTCTCGTGAATGTGACTCTGCTATGCGAGTCGAGGTAGTATTTATGGAAGACTCCAAAGCGGAAGAGGACAATCCTTCAGAAGTCGACCGATTTACGCGCAATTCTGATGTGTCATCTGAGGATGATTTTATCAAGGCTTTATCCTCGACTACGCTAATCCCCATCGAGGCCGTATCCTCGTTCAAATATGCAGGTACTTGTAGTTCTTTTGTACTCATATACACAATGCGTTGATCTTCGATCGCCTTAGTATCCCTATCGGGCGTCGCAATACTATCGAGATCTCTCGTAACGTTGTTCTGATTCGCTGCCACATCGCAATGTATGTTGCGAATCGTCATGATATCCTCGTTTTTTTCAGATTGCAACATCGCAGTTGTGTCATTCTGAACTAATCGCTCTTCTTCAGCTTTCGTTACTGCATCGCGTTCACTCCTACACATTCCAGTAATCCTCTCATCCGTCCAAAATCGCTGTTCAGCTTGGTGTACATTCGATCGTTCCTCCTTTCCCTTCGTTTCTTTGTCATAACTATCTTCACTTTTGGCAATATCTTTGTTTGGGGATATTTTTGTTGATGTCGCAACTACATTAAGCGTATCTACGGACGCGGTTGTGCTATCGCTAGCGGTCTGCGTCACATGCGTGTCCATCTTGGTTGCGCTGCCATGATCGTCAGAGTCGGCCGTGTTGAGTGTGACATTAAAACCGATTGTGACTGAGCTGCCGCTGGAGGATGCGACGACCGATTTGGGCGATGAGCGGTCGGCGCCGGCCGACTCGACGACCGACACGCGGAACCGCGACGGACCACCGCTTGTATTGGGGAAGAAAGACGGGGAAGAACCGAGAGAAGGGGAGGAACCGAGGAACGGTGGTGTGACTGGCGAAGAGGACACCGAGGAGTCGGCAGAACGCAACGATGCTTCCGATACTCGACACACGACGAAGCGATTCCGGGATGGGCTGGGGATTGGACTGGCCACGGGAGAGGGAATAGGACTGGGAGCCGGGGAGCGCAAACGGCCTCCGCTAGTGCGCTTTGGTTCCAGCATGCGCTTTGCCGGCTCATCGGCGGCTAACATCACCGATCGCGACGGACTTGGCAGTGTCTGACAGGTAAGCGAGATCTTACGGGAACTCGCGTTCAGCAATCGGTTTGAATGCCGTGGACTCTCAACATCCTCGGTGGATTCCTCTAGTAGACGGCGTTCCTCATTCTGGCTACAACAATTGCGAATCTCCGCAGCCATTACCCTATACTCGTGCAAGGGACCATCCTTTGCATTTGAAAAATAAAGATAATTATTAAACATAAGAATTGTGTGTACACACAATCATAAAACGTTTTTAAACAAATTGCACGAATAATATTTTGTTATTCATAAATTCTTAATAAAAACATTATACATAAATGCAAAACTTTCTATATAAAATAAATATTAACACTCACTATTCTTATCCGAGGTTTGTCATCCAAATCAATCTGCGTAATGGTCTTGTTCTTTTTCATAACATTCACGAGAGCATGCATTCCGCGCATCTGTATAGTGTTATCTCGTAAATCTATCCTCTGCAGAAGAAAGATGTGATATAACAGCGAAGCATTAAAAGCATAAGCGAAAATTTTACCTGCAAAACTTGATTCGTCTCCATTATTTCAGCGAGTGTAATTATTCCATCGCATGTGAGTTCCGTAGATTGCATGCCTAATTGTAGGAGAACACGATTTTGCTTCAATGATTCATTAACGATGCTCAATGTCTCATCCGTTAACATATTTTGGCCAATATTCAGAGTCTCTAAGGTTTTCGATAATGCCTAAACATAATTATTGTATAATAGAGCGAGTTACAAACAACATACATTTTATTGTTTTATTATTTTTTTATATTTAACTTTTACTAATTTAAAAGTTTCAAATTTTCTTTCGTTCGCGATTTTTATGAATTAAATATAAATTATTACTCTAATAATTGAAAATAATTTTCTTATTCCCAATTATGTTATATAAGATATTTATAAATAATATAAAGATATATATAAGAAAACACGCTAAAAATAATTGATGTAATAAAATAACATTTCTAATAATTAATGTAGTAATCTCGTTAAATAAAATTCATTTGCGAAAAAATTATAAATTACAATCATTTATATAAATCACAAAAATTATTATTATCGTAAAATATGTACCAATAATTAAAAGCAATATATTAAAAGCTACATTCGTAATACATACTATAATTCTCGAGAAGTAAGGTGATGATTTCTTGGTCAGACGATTATTCCATAATATCAGGATGCTAAGTCCTTTACCAGTTTTATCCTCATTCACTTGATTGATCAGACCCTCTAGTATATCTCGTACTCCATCATCCTGGACGTTATTATTACTAAGAAAAAACAATTTCAAAAACAAAAAAAATGTGTACTAACATCGTTACTGCTTAAGCATAATACATGTCTCTTATAAAAATAAAGCAAATTTACACATACAAATATTGCTCTTATGTTCTTTAATTATACATACAATTTCTATTAATATTCGTAAATTTAAAAATATTTACAGAAATCTAAAGGTCAAATTAAAAAAAATACTAATATACTTTACATACACATTATATTTTCGAAAAAAAGTTTTCGGAAAAAAAAGTCGTTCTTAATTATCACATACCTAATATCAAGCAATTGCAACTGATTGTTCATTCTTAAGAGAGATCCAAGCTGTATAGCATCGTATAAGTCAAGTCCGTTATCGGCTAAATATAGTTCTCGTATACCACTATTTATTTTTAGGGCTGTAACTGTTAAAAAAACAAAGAGTCATAATGCATGTGAAATAATTATAAAGAAATCTTTTAAATTTCATTTTAATAATTATAATAACATGTTTTAATATAACACTTATTTTTTCTCGTAAAAATTGTAATGATGTTACTCTATTAACAAATTGCAAACAACATAATTATATTGTAAATGCAATATAATACACAATATTCTAATGCATAAGAAAAAATTGTTACACGATCAATACCAAGCATGATAATTGCTCTCCCCGACAATCCACAGTTTTCCAATTTAAGGACTTGCAAATGGCAAACTACTCGTAGCGCACGTGTCAGAATGTTCATGTTTTGTTCATCAAACTTTATGTCTCCCGCTTCAAAATCCTCTAAACTCTCAGTCTAAACAAATAAGAACTATATTAATTGCACTTCTAGCACTTTCATTTTAAATACATAATATCATAATGATACTATCATATATAACTATACAAAATTAATTAAAATAAAAATAAAAGTAATTTTAAAAAACAGTTTTTACGATTAATATAAGTTATCTTTTAAAAATTATTTGATTGATTGTATAAATACCTTCTTAATCATATGCGAACACGCTTGCCAGCCGCGCACTCCGATTTCTGGATTAGATGAAATATTTAAGTGTCTTACGGATTCATAATATTCCATCATATCAAATAATATCACGGAACTCTGTAATAGCAATAGCTCATTAATATAGACAGTATATGTACATTAAAAATAATAATATATCTTTTTTAGAGAAATACCTCATCAGTAAGAGATGTTCCTTCCAAAATAACTTTATTAAACTGTACTCTCTTCAATATCTCCTCTAACGGTTCGATATGATTCTGATTCAAGATTTCTCCTCTCAAATTCAGCTCCTCGCAACGGTCTTGAGATATATCTAAATTCTATGTAACAAGAATGAAAATACGTGAAAGTAAACGCCAAAACTTTTTTCCTTGCTGTTTCTCTGAATGTCAAAACTTATAAAACTTTTCTTCAAAGAAATATATCTGTGCATTATTACGATTCTATTTATTCGGTAAGAATCTTATTATAATAGTAAAATTATTATAATAGTATATTATAATAGTATATTATTATAATAGTAAAATACTAGCACAAATAAGAAACATATACAAAATGTGCAATGATAACGAAATGCCTCGATAAAGAATAAAAAAAAACTTTCAGTCAATTCAGCGTTTTTTGTCAAATAAACAACTTTCAAATGCATAGAACTTGAGATTATTATTTTATTGCAACATATTACTCACACTTGAATTTAATAATGTTTTTAATATACACCACAAAAGATGACTGTATAGAATTAAATGTAATTACTTAGAATATTATGAAGTAAATGATCTATTTACCTCGAGTTGAATTAAAACATTTTGCAAGGGTTTGGTAGCGTGACGAGCGCAAGACTCCTTGTATGCAAAGATTAAGTCCTCGCGATTCACATTTTCAGCTGGGAACAATTATTAAGTTTTATTTCTCATAACATACAACAATATAAATTATAACACAAATTTTAAAAATCTCATCTCAAAAATTACATCTTTAAAAAGCATCTCTAAAATGAATTTCTTTGTCTATATTAACAATTTCTTTGTGTATTACATTTTAAAAATAATAGGAGGGGGGGGAAATTTCTTAAAAAAATTCTTACAATAAAACTTTAAAAGACTTTTTGGGACAAAGTGGAATTTCTATAAATATTGATTGTTATGCATTCTTCTGACATGATAAATGTTAGAAATCTATGTGCATTCAATTAATATATATAATTAATATATGTATATCACGATACATATATATAAAATGTATAAAATAAATAGAATAAGTGCGAAGTTAAAAAAAAAAACAGTCTGTAATATCATGGTGTGTAATTATCTATTTATTTATTTTACAAGAACTATTATCGTACACAATAATTACAATGAGAAAAAAATATATACATATATTATTACAGTCTTATATATTGTATCAAATAAATTTTAACATCGCTCTCTCTCTCTCT
>NW_012130072.1:2642799-2654784 GCF_000143395.1 Atta cephalotes
ATATATATATACACACACACACAACCCTGGTATTTTTATAATTAGAAATAAAATGAATTATGTATTCAAGAATAGCATCTGAACAATATATTTTTTGTGTATTATTTCTCGCTCTACAAAATTATTCAATGCACAAATTGAATGGCAAAATAAATACGCATATACAAAATTCCGCTATCGCTTTCTGATAAAAAAATTAAAAAGTAGATTACACGACTCGTTTTGCACATATGTTAATCAAGCCTTATCATATTTAACATCTCCGTTTCATCGCAAAATAATTATATCTACAGATAGAAAATGTTTTATACACAATTTGCAATTAGTATAAAAAATTTGTTTACATATATTTATATATATGTGTGTATATATATATATATATATACATACATATATATATATACATATAAGCGAAAAAAATAAAAATTTATCTTATATAGTTTACATAAATTTACAACAAAATTTAATATCCTATCAAGGAATATTCCAATTTTTGTAACTTTATATAAAGTTAGATTATAATTAAATGCAATGTAAGAGATCATTTTTCAGAATCGTCCACAATATCAATTGGTTCGATATTTTCTGGTTGATTGGTCAAAGATGGCTGATCCTGGTCCGATAGCTGATTCCTAGACGCCATGCTAGATGTAACTGTTGTATTAGAGTCATTGGAGGCAACCATATAAACTTGTAAAATAGTATTTCCAGGATTCTCTGCGGATTCTTTCGAGACGATTACTAAGGCTCCTGGTTCCATTTGATTAATATTTGGTATCATCGACATAATATTATCGGAACAAGATGTTTCCGTGTTTTCGCTATTCGTGATTTGTGTATTTACATACTCTGTAATTTCCACAGCTACATGTGAGGGTATCTTGTTGTCTGCTGGTAATTCTTTTTCTATATTATTACTGTTACGTGTAGTTAAGTCAGGCGCTTGTAACTTTCTTATTTTTTTTGACAATCTGCCAGATCTAGTCGGTCTGAGTTGATAAACTTCCTCAGAGCTGTCCGAATCAGCATCTGTACAAGAGCTGTAATCATCGAATTTGTTGTCCGAACGCTTTTTCGATCTCCGCGCTTTTTTCTTTGCCATTTGTTGCGGAACGTTATTTGTATCGCTACAAATTTCTATATCGATTTCATCGTTTGTCATCGACACTATAGTATCTTCAGTTTCTAGATCGTTGGGTAGTGATCCACATTCTCCAATACTTTCCGCTACTAATCCTGCAATTGTTTGTTTTGGATTAATAAATGTGTATAATCGTATAAAATATAATTCTTTAATATGTCCCATTTATTAAGAAATTTTCTATTGTACTATTATTAATCATATTATTTAATTTATAAAATTAAAATTATATTATACTTACGACGCTTGCGTTTTCTTTGATTTCTGCTCAAGGATTGTTCACTCTTAGATTTCTCCGGTGCTTTTTTGTTTGTGTTTTGTATATTTTCCAGATTTTGTAGCATTTCTAAGGGCAAAACATATTTTGTTTATAATGTTTTTTTTTACTTGTTTATAATGTATAATGTAATAATGTATATTAAAACCTGAAGAAGAACAAACACATACGAAAAATGTTTCAAAAATTAGAAAAATTTTTATTATTTACATAATTACAATTTGACATTTAACTACAATTATAATAAAATCATAAATATGGTATAAAGTAATTTTTAGTCAAAACATTGACTGCGTTCAGCAAAGAAAACTGATTAGTGAGCGGTCAGAATCTAACATATAACTGATTTTTACCTTTAATTCTTTGCTAGATCTAAACTAGAAATTAATTATATTATATTATATTTAATTATATTATATAAAAAGTCATTGAGCAGTTATTGATCAATTTTCTGAACACACAGCCAATTATAATCGAAATAAAAAATACTTGCGATTTTACTATGACATAACAACTCTAAATTATTATATCAGTATTGAGAATAGAATGTATACATATATATATATATTAATTTTTTTTTCTTTTTCTATTGGATTGTCTGGAAAGTTTGTGTCGAATTTTGAAGGAAAATTGAAACGCAGATTTAAATTTTTAATTTCATTTATTAAATTAAAATCTTTTGCGACACGAACTTTCCCAGTTGGGGACAACCCAATATTTAAGAATACTCTCTCAAATAATTTGTCAAAGTTTTTTACACTTATCTTCAAACATTATTTTATATATTTCACAACTAGTATGTATAAAAGTAGAAAAACTTATAAAAGAACATACCTAGTTGCTCTTGTAGCATATCAGTATCAAATTCTCGATGATATTTGAGAGCTTTTTCAACTAATTGTTGGTTAACCCTTTCCTCCTTCTTATATTTCTGTTTAATTTCTTGTCTACTTCTATTTGGAAAGAGTGTCTGCATCAATAGAAAATCCGTACCTACTACATTTAAAACTCTATAAAATTTAAATGTTTCCCATTTCGGCCACTCCTTGCTCCTCTTATGTCTTTTATAGAAACCGCCACTATGGAAATTATCATCTTCAATAGTAACATTATTCGTCAACATTTCTTCATCTCTTCTTACATCCGTCTGCTCTATCACAAGGCTTTGTTCGTCTATTATCAACTGACCATCGGGACCCACTTTCACTTGCGGCGTGGGCATTGCCGATGGATCATCTTCGTCTTCCTCTTCTGGTATTTCCATTGGTCTATAAAAAAATAAAATCAATAAAATTCTTGTACATGTTTTATATTTCATCATTATAATTTAGTATACTTACTGTGGTGTAGTTACTGATTCAGCTCTACGTTCAGCTGACAACTTTTTCATAGGATTTGTCACTGGATTATAATATATCAAGTCGTACATTTTCAACTGACTTCTATCAGGTGCTCTATTTTCGTGTTTTAGTAAAAATTCTCTTCTAGCTTCGGCCAGCTTTCTCGCAGATTCCGAAACTAACGTACGTCTTTTCTGCGCTATTTTAATTTTCTGAGGACTGTTTTGATTGTCATTAATATTAATTTCTTTATTACTTTGTACAGAGCACACAGAATCATTTCGTACGCGGTTCGGCACGACGGATGCGACTCTCTTGCTGTGTTCATCCTCGGATTCACTTGCGCTCGCACCACTTCCTTGTATACTGTTCTTTCTTATTCTACCACTACTGTCCAATCTTGGTGTAGGTCTCATAAAACATGGACGATTCTGTATTATCTTTGTAGGAGAGACTGAAAAATATATATATTAAAGAACATATAATTATAAAGATTTATTATATTGTTATTATATTGTTTATAGAATCTTAAAGATGATATTATTATAGATATATTGATAGTAATCAAAATAGTTGCATGTGTCTCCCAATTTAAATTTCTTTTTATCTTACCAATATCTGTTACTATAGACACATCTGATGGCAGAATATTTTTTTGAATTGATTGATCAGTAACTTTGAATCCAGTAGATGGAGATTCTTGAGAGTTTGACTTTGCCTGAACATGTAACTCTTGAGAATCTGGCTTTGCCTGAACATGTAATTCTTGAGAGTTTGGCTTTGTCTGAACATGTAACTCTTGAGAGTTTGGCTTTATTTGAGCATGTAATTCTTGAGAATTTAGTTTTGTTTGAGCATGTAACTCTTGAAAATCTGATTTTAGTGGAGATGAAGATTTTTGAGAGTTTAGCTTTGCCTGAGCATGTAACTCTTGAGTATCTGATTTTAGTGCAGATGGAAATTTTTGAGAATTTGGCTTTGCCTGAGCATGTAACTCTTGAGAATATGATTTGAGAATTGGAGAACATAATTCTTGGGAATTTAGTTTAACTATAACTGATTCTCTTAAATTGACTTTGTCTTGTTTCTTCTTAGTTTCCTCTTCGACCTTTGCAATATCTTTGGCAGCTTTTTGTTCTAGTATATCAATACAAGATATATCTTTCTCTTTCAGTTTTTCTTGTTCTGATATATCAATAGTGGATATATCTTTTTCTTTTCGTTCTTTTTGTTCGAATGTATCAGTCTTAATCACATCTTTCTCTTTCTGTTCTTTTACTTGTGTAACATCTTTGGTAATTTCTTGCTCTATCTCATTGATATTAGATATGTTTTCTTCATTCTTTTCCTTATCAACATCATTGTCAGTTTCAGTAGAATCCGCTGAATTCTGCGTAGGCTTTTTTCGAACTGGCACAGCAGCTAAAGCTTTAATACGCAACCGACGCAGCATTATTGGATATATATTTCAAAAGAATCTATAAAAAATAAGTACGAATCATAAAGCAATAATCTAACTTATCAATAAAAATTAGCGAATTATAAAATCATACATTTGATCTTGTGATCATTTTTTTTTTTAGCTAAACTTCTTGCGTTCTTTTCTCTTTTTCTTTTTATATTGGAAAAAAAAAATTAACTCCTATAAAAAATTAAACTAAAAAGAAAACTGACCTACTAATTAAAAATTATTGCAGCTTTTCAACTAGATATTCTGTTAAAGAAGAACCAAGAAAGGATATAAAAAATCAGCAGATATTAATAAATATAATAATGTCTCTCTATTTCATGTTTCTTTTGTATCAAGCATCATCACGAGAAGCAATTTGAATATCACAAACACATGAAATGTCTTTTTTCTAAATTCACATCGGATGATAGAATAATAGCATCTTCAACCTTTTGACGTTATACAGTGTTAAATAGTTATTCTATTTCTTCTTAAAATCATTTGATTTATTTTCTTCACAAAATTAAATTTATCCTGATTTTTTCTTCCTTCTCTCTTGCTCAAGCTATAAATATGCTCTATGCGAGATCACATGTACTTGGAGGTTATCTCGTTGTGTCACTCACCAACGACTTATTCCGAATTATTCCGACGAGCGAGCGAAAGGCGGTCTTCGTAGTTCATCGAAAATCAAAAAGACATCATCGTATCTCCGATGATCCTTCACTACGTATATACAAGCGGCTACGTATCACCTTGTTATCGCGGAACACGTGGAATCACATGCGACCAATATGAATTCGACGTTGTTCAAATACATTAGATTCAGAAGTCATTTGCGAACATCGATTATTTTAATAACACTGTGCATAACTCGCTCATCCTCAGTCTTATCTTCTCAACTCGTAAATATATGCGTATCAATGGCTGCGTTCAACAGAACACAACAATTTTGCAACTGTTTTATGATTGCTGCTGAGATAAGACTGATTTAAAAGCTCTTGATTTAAAAGCATAACCCAATCAGCGCGAAGAAAATTTCCAAAAGTTGCAAAATAAACGTTCTGTTGAACGCAGCCAATATGATAATATCGATCATATCTATTCTCTTCCTTATGCCTCCAGCACGATGTCGCACGCAACATGCGATATCCAATGAGTGTACAGCTTTATCGATGTTTTCATTCTAAAGATATACTTTCATTGGATATCGCCCACACAAATATCGTGTTGGTGTGCCAGAATTATTAGGGGACGCGTCAGGACATTAAGTGCTTCTTAAATTATACCTCTCTCTTTTCTGAGTGTTTTTTTTTTATAAAGAAACATGATACAGAAAGAATAAAACATTTGCGAATAAATAGGACCTATATAGGAAAATAAATAGGATCTAATAGATTTGTTCTTTATAGTTGCATTATTTCATATTTTCTACTTTACTAAATACTAAAATAATTAATTGGACGATAGAAAGAATGATTAAAGACATAACAAATCAGCAGATATTATTACAATATTTTGCACTTTTAGATTTGTTTTCAATTTACAATATTTTGCACTTTTAGATTTGCACTTTTAGATTTGTTCTCAATTTACAATATTTTGCACTTTTAGATTTGTTCTCTCTGTCATTGAACTTTTTATACTTTTATATATTGGCTACTTTCAGCAGAGAAAGCAGCTTTGCCACTGTTGTAAAATTCTTTAATGGTTGGTCTTGCTCTTAATTCCTTATTGAATCTAAATGTATAAACCAATCATATTCAAGAATTTTACAACAATTGCAAAGTTGTTTTCTCTGCTAAACGCAGCTATTTTTTTTTCCTGTTCAATACATATTTTATTTTAAATATAAAGCATAATAATAGATCTGTCATTTATTTCTATACTCATTGAACTGGTGCACACAATATGATAAATTGAAGCGAAACAAATATACATTTATTTCACTTCAACTTACATCATGTACACCGTTCAAAGAGTGCAGGAAAACACCTAAAGAACAGACCTAATATAAACATATACATATAAAAAATGATAAAAAATGGACTTGACAGTTTCTATAATAAACTAAATATTTACTATAACCATTAAATTAAATATTTAAATAAATATATAATTTAAATGGAAAAGAATGAACAGCTGCCCGACAAAAAATTTTTCATGCATGAATCTGTATAAATATGTATAAACATACACGCAAAAATATTCATAAACATATATAATTATATATGAAATATGTCCATACACATTACTATTATTATTTCTATTATATTAAAAAGTAATTTTACAAAAGAAAAAAGGATGTATAAACATGTATGGACATATTTCATATATAAATTTCATATATAAATTTTTTACCTGATGTCAAATAAAATAATTTAAAAATTTTGAGACAGTTAATGAGATTGTGTAATGTTCATACGTATATATATTTAATATAATTATTTAATTTACATTGTATAAGTATAGAGAAAATTAAAAAGAAGAAAGAATATTGTAAACGTAACATGGAAATTATTTGAAATTTTCTTGTTTTGTATTTCTTAATTAGTTTTCAAATATTAAATACAAATAGTTTTACAAATAATATAAATAATATAAATACTTACACAAATATTCATAAAATGCTATTGATATGATATATTTTTGCATCTTAAACTCCTAAACTTTATGTAAGCGCCAGATAAAAATTTACAATTTTATCAAAAATATTTTATTTCACTATTTACCTTTATTACTTTATTTACAGTAATAATAAAAAATAATCCAAATTTAATGGCTGTCCATAAATTGTATATCCGATAATAACAACACTGTATTTGGTAATGGTCTAGGTTGCGGGCTAAGTACTGTAAATGTTTGCCTCTCAACATCCACATTAGTCCTGTAAATAAGAAATATATCTTCATAAGAAAAATAATATCAATTATTAATCCTCTGTCTACAATCTTTTTCGACATAAGCGAAATTTCACTTTCGAAAATAAAGGAGAGAGAAAATGATTTCCTCTCCTAAAATAATTATTTGATAATGTAATGGAGATGACAAGTAATGAATTTTTTCATATTTTTTAAAAAACTTAAAACAGAGTAAATAAACTTGGACTGAACAAAGAAAGATCCAAATTGTAGATGAAGGATTAATAATGGTAAATATCAGATTATTGAATATCGAATACTAACACACAAACAAATCCAGCTACATTAGTCTGTACGACGTCATCCTCAGGAGAATCAGCAAAAGAAACAGACAACAAATGATGCAGCAAATTGGGTCCCGGTGTAACGGCCACCAGTTTTGTCAAATTGTCCTCTGCCTTCATACCCAATGGCATGCAAGATGCTGGTAGAACAGGTGCTCCAATTTTGTACAATCTCGCTTCGTTCCACTTTACCTCGAAACTATGTGGATACAGTGGTGTCCGTGAACCATAGAAATATTCTCTAACACCCTGATCTCTTGCTTCACTTCTTTGCGCCTGACTTCTCTCGACAACTCCGCCACTCTTCGGCAGAAAGACTACCTTCACAAAGTCTGGCATATCTCTTACCAATTCATTGTAGAGTCTCTCTTGATCCAATACAAGAATTGCATCCACTTCAAATGCTTGTGCAGCATGAGTGAGCAATTTATAACCCTCTCCTTTAATCCAGCCACATGTATTTATAACAATCCCCGATGCTTTGGCTTTTTTATTGGCTTGTAATCTATCTGAGCAGACCTCTGCTAAACGTGTTACAAGTAAGTTGTATAGCGTTACATTGGTTTGTGGTGATTTGTGCCCGAAATGAAAGACCAATGGAGCTTGCTGGCTGAAACCTTCCACTATATTGGATGGTCGTTCTACCAACAAAGCACCCACAGTCCCAGGTATCGCTATATGTCCTTGACCAACATCAAGATCAACAAAAATTGGTCTTCTGCCCATTCTAACAGCGTAGTTCAATAATATTCTACAAAGTGTAGACTTTCCTACATCACAAGGTCCTACTATCATTGTTATTGGTCCTCTAGTGTCATCCTTCTCTGCTATCTCTCTCATTCGTTCCATTGCTGCATGACAATTTAAGTACAGACCCATAGGAGTCTCCTTTGCTACATAGCTGACATCTGTTTTCCCAACTAATTCAATAGTACAGCCCTGCCAAGTAAAAACTGCAACTTTTGCACCAGCAGTAAACTCATACTTTTTCCCTTTCACCAATTCTGTCCCAAAAACTTCTGCTAAGCCATTCTTTAACTGCAATAACAAATTTTTATGTTACACGATAAAATAAAATAAAAATAACAAATGAAATAAATTCTTTATAAAAAAATGTTTTATTACCTCCAATGTAACTTTTTCATTTTTGCTCTCCAGTTCAAACCTCAATTCACAATCTGGATCCAATTTAAATTCTTGCACTGCAGACTTTTCATCGGCCATTTCTCAATTATTTTGGATAAATTATACAGAAAAAATTAATTACACAAAATCTTAGCTCATCTGACATTAAGTTAACCTTGTGCTAATTTTTTCGTATTTCGCAAATATTTATCAATTCTTGCAAAACAATTATGAAATTTTGTAAATATTTATGAATGAAACGATAAATAACTGGAATGATAATAAGATTGTTATAACATCCAATGCTCTAAAATAATGAACATTTCATACATCTCGTCCAATCTCGTCAGAATAAAATACAGACACTTCTTAATTGTTCTATCGCCGGAATCAGACTACGCATTGAAGAATAATGCCTGTATTCAGTCAGATCTTGTATTTAAGGGGCTTCGCACAATAAAAAGAACGAGGAACAGAGAATAAGAATTTCAACCTATCAGAAATTGTGTATACAATACATGATTTCTGATACGTTGAAATTCTTATGCTTTGTTCCCTGTTCCTTTTATTGTTTGCGGAGCCCCTAAGGCTTCCTTAAATTTATCTTTGGATGCTCAGCAGCCAATGAAATAATTCGTAGAGTACCTAAAGATAAATTTAAGGAAGCCTTAAATATAAGGCTTGACTATAGATTCAAGTACAAATGTTTTAACGAGCGCGTTGGAATGAATAGGAGCTATAATAGGAGCATATTGGAGCATGTTGGAGTATTGGATATAGATTTTTATAAATTTAATTTAATTCATGTTTTTATATGTATAAATTTGTTTTGAATAAATAATATTATAAAATGCAATTAAAACGAACAGACTTGTTGAAACGCTACCAATTGGTATACCTGCCATATATAAGGAAGGTGTGTTAGGTTAGGTTGGCAATCCTGTTACCAATTTCGCCATTTTATGATATTTTGCGTTGTTTTACGCGGTGACGACTTTGTGATGTGATCTGAAAGTTCACAATTTTTGGGTTGGAAATCAAAATAGGAAATCAGAGAAGAAGAAAAAAGCTTTTTACAATTTTAGCTTCAAGAGCAATTATGCAATGCAGATTTATACGATATTACGTTATCATTCGTCACGTAGTACGTTCAGTGGTAACTGATACGGCAGGCATTCATTAAGTTTTTATGATTAGTTACTCATTAATTTGCAGTTTCAATAGTCGCATAACGTTTCCCACTTCATAACCAAGGTAAGTTTATAAACATATGTTACATCACTTTTGCATCGAGAGTAACTTCTATAATTCCTCCATATTTTTTTTATTGATATCTAAAATAAATCTACATATTAAATATATTTCTAGATGCGTAGAAATCAAAGCACAAAGGCTCCAGCTACAGCCTCCCAGCGTATTACTCGTCTGAAATCTCGTGAAATATCTGCCAAGCCTGCACCTGAAAGGAAACTTAAATCCGAAAGAAAAGCTATCATCAATAAAAATGTAAAGAAAGTCAATGTTGGTGCAAAAAATAAAATTTTGCACCTATCAAAGGAAAGTGTATCTCTAAAAAACAATCAAACACCAGTGAGACGTTTACGTCCTCGTCAAACGAGAAAAAATTATTGTGAAGACTCAAGATTACTGCAGCAATTCATTTCACCAAAGCAACAGGACAGTATGGTGATACTAGAAAAGCTGAAAGAAAATGTAGAAGATAAAAAAGTACCTGTATATAAAGCTACAGAAACTTTTGAAAAATCCTCAGAAGACAAGAAGGATGTATATGATTTTAAATTCGACTCAAATGACACTAAAGAAAAAGCTCCTAAAAAGAAATTAAGGAAAAGAAATGTTAACAAAGAGAAAGGCAAACCAACCAAGAGAACAACATATAAAAAAGTTATTGCAAAAACACGTAGTCATAAGATAATTGAATCTCCTAAGATTGATGCAGATCCTTCTGTGAAGATTATTCAGAATGATTCTCCTTTAAAATTTGTGGCTACATCAACAAAGGAAAATGTGAAGAAAATTGAAATAAATAAAGATATTCGGACACTGAAAGAATTGATAAACAAGAATATTGAGAAAGAGGTTGAATCAAATATAGGTGCAGATAATCAGATGATAGAAGTATTGGATGATACTGGAGACCACATAGAAGCACCAAGAGTAGACATAAGTATTCATGAAGCAACAACTCTTTCTGGCACATTTACAGAGCAAATTAGAAAGGAAAATACAAGCAAGCCAAGAATTATATCTATTGAAAATGCAAATAATATCATAGTCACTACATCCCCACCTAAAAAAACTGACATGCAGCCCTTTCGGCCCAAGAATATATTTGATAATAAAACCTTATCAAAGGGACACGACAGCACATTAAGATCTACCATATTGACAAAAACTTTGTCCCCCATCGTAAAGACGACGAGTACTTTTGATTTTGGAAGTCCCTGGCGACCTCCAATATTAACGTTCTCTAAAACTAAACACT
This sequence comes from Atta cephalotes, assembly GCF_000143395.1. Lineage (NCBI taxonomy): Eukaryota > Metazoa > Arthropoda > Insecta > Hymenoptera > Formicidae > Atta > Atta cephalotes. The sequence goes on from NW_012130072.1 coordinate 2,653,844, forward strand.
TTATTCAAAGTACACCATATAAGGATTTTGAAATAAAGAAAAAGAGCATGGAAACAAGTAAGGAGAACATGGAAACAAATAAGGAGAATATGGAACTAAATAAGGAGAATATGGAACCAAATAAGGAGAACATGGAACCAAATAAGGAGAACATGGAATCAAATAAGGAGAATATGGAAATAGATAAAGAAAATATAGATATGAATAAAAAAAATATAGGCCGAAGAGACAAAGAAAGAAGAAAGAAATCTGTCAGTCCTCTCAAAAAGCACGTAATTCAGAAGAAACTTCCAATTTTAGAGAATCAGACTCCACAGAAACTTCGAGCGGCAGTTGTACAGAAATCTATTGTACAACCAGCACCTGCCAGAATATCCCTGGGAGAAATAAAGAATGTGTTATTAAGATCTAATAATAATGTTGTTAAAGGGGATAACAAACAAACAGTAGAGCCAATTCATACTGAAGTTAATAAGTCGATCATAAAGCAAAAGAAACAATTTGTAGATGTTCTCAATTTTTCCGACACATTTGATATGTTGTCTGAAAGTGAAAAAATATCAAATGTTGAAAATGATATTCCCTTGTTTATGGATTTAGAACCTTCACATTTTTCAAAGGTATTTATTAATATTCTCTTTTTAAAAATAAGTAACCAAAATGTGACTTACTAATAATAAACAAAAATTAAAACAGCAAAACAATCACACGCAAGATGTTCATCACAAAAATTATATATTTAAGATATTATTCGTTAACAATATAAATAAAAACATAAATGTTTTTATATTGTTAACAAGTAATATTATCTTAAATATATGATTTTTGCGATGAACATCCTGTTTTGCTCTTTATTTATTGTTTATTCTCGTTTTGTGTGTGTGTGTGTGTGTGTGTGTGTGTGTGTGTGTGTGTGTGTGTGTGTGTGTGTGTGTGTGTGT
>NW_012130072.1:2657275-2660788 GCF_000143395.1 Atta cephalotes
TAAATGTATAACCTAGTTTTTTTACAATAAAGTCTCGAATTTTAGGAAAAAAAATGGCGGAAGCAAAATTGTACACCTAATACAATCTAGCTGCTATCCTATTTCTCCTTATTTGATTTATTAATATAATTTTTAATACGAATAGAATTATTTAGTTTTTCTTATTTAAGATATAGGAAAAAGATTAAATTAGGAAACGCACGGAAATATATAGTTAGAAATTTTGCTTTAAACAATTCTGTCGATTGAATTAATCGCTGATAAAATTAATTTGAATTTAATTAAAGTCTCTCTAAGATTCCCGTAATTGTTATTTTAAATTTTTCAATGAGTAAAAAAACCTATTGACTAAAATAAATCATATTTTATTCCAAAATTTAGCAACAATGTGGCGCAGCTAACCAGGTTTTTCATTTGCTATTTTTTGTGCCTAAAATTTTACATATTACATATTATTTATTTTTAGTTTACATTTTAAATTATAACTTTTTATCTCGTGATTTTAAATAATTTTATGTTTCTCTAATTCTAGACCACATTCGTCTTCTCCAAGGAAGATTTTACTCTATATATTATACTACATAGTATATGTTACGTGTATTATATGTATATTTCGAATAAAATTTTCCTCGGAGAGAACGTTTTAGTAAATGTACACCCAAAGACTTCGATTCTTTTCCTCGGAAATTTTCACAAATTTTCTGAGAAATGATCACTTTTTTACATTAATGCTCATAGTCTGTGTGCGATTAACGACATAATTAAATTTTAGTCTGCTTATAACTAAATTTGACATAAAGACAAAATAATTTGAATTTCTGAAAGTTCTAAAAAAAGTAACGAAAGGAAAGAATCGAAGTTTTTGGGTATACTTCTAATTTGTAATTGCCACGATTTTTAAGAGCTGGTTTTCATGCCACGAATATATGATCAATCAGCAGAAACTACGCATTAAACGTGCTGCGCACGATGTAAACGGCATATGTTGTTAGTTTCACGTTGCAAACCTAACCTGTGTGTCGCACGAAAAGCAACATTTTAATTTATATAGACAGATTAATAACGTTAATATATTATACAACACACTGGCTTTAACAATATAGTTATTCGCTAAAATATATGAATGAATAAATAAATGAAAAATGAAGCAACTCAAAGCGATTATCGAAGATGTAATTGTGCAATCAAACAAAATTCAGCCAATTATTGGTAAGATGAACGGTTTTTCACGTTATTATATACTAACTATACTATAATATTATTCATATTTAAACGTACAATATCTTATTTATGTATTTAAAAAATTATATATTAACATATTTTATACATGTATTTTCGTCAAGTACATTCAGTTATTATATTATTATCTCAATTATTTATTATACTTTATATATTAATTGTTTTAATTATATATTAATTGTTTTTATTCAACAATTATTATTTTTATTAATTTAAGTATAATCTTAAATTTGTATAATATATATAATTCATAAATTTGTCATACAGTAAACTTTCAAAATGGTGAGCTTAAAGATGAAGAAGTCAAGCAAATATCATGTGGCTTGTATCGCGAGCAAAAGGATAATAAAACGGTATTAGCTTTGTCAAATGGACATATTGTTTATAAAGGTAATAGACCAGATTATAAGAAAGAATCAACCCGGACGATGCTGGTACTTCATAATAAAAGGACTGGCAAAGTTCGATTATTTGAAGCTGAGAGATGGGAAGTAGCACCAGTACTTGAAAAATTTGACAATGAAGACAAGATCAATGACATGGATCATAAGATTACGATATTGAATAAACAATTTGGATCTAAGAAAATCAAACGTAGAACAGAGCAATTTGAGAAGCTAAAAGTGAATGTCGAGAGTGTTAAGGAACAACTTGAAAAAGCAGTATCAAGTAAGAGAGTTCTTTTTTCCTTCATGTTATTATATAATTGATTTCTCAAATAATATCTAATTACTATGATTTAAATCTTAATAATAGTACATATCAATATTTATTGTGTGTAAAAAACTCACTGAGTCACTTGTCTTTTGACAGATGTTGAAATCAATAGACTAGATTTATCGAGTCAATTACCAAATGATGACTGCTTAAATGCGATACTACCTGTATGTAACAGGAATGCGAGTAATGTCAAAGATGTATACAATATATATGATATTATTCCTAAGAGTAAATTGGAAATGTTATATGAATATGCAATGAAGATTACTGACGAAGACATGAAAGAGTATTTAATAACATTTTTTATCAATGTTAAAATCTTATGCATCTTAATTATACAGAAATTGTATATTTCTTTGGTCACATAGGAAGGCAGAATTTTTCAAACATACTTTAAGAATTATGCAATCGGATCCTGACAAAGTGAACAAAATCGCCCTTTTGCTTTATATTGAAATGATCAACGAATGGTTTGCTATGAAAATCACGAGAAAACGCGATATTGTTGTATGCTCGATTTCCGAGGAAGTGAATCAGCACATTATCGATATGTACAGCATATCTGGTCCAAATGGACGGTGAGTGAGCATCACTTATATTAATCACGGATAAAATTTCAACAAAATTTATTTTACAGGACGAGGCCGAACTTTATGACAGACAAAGGCCTTATACACAGCTTGATTCTCGCACTGACGATATCAAATTTCACACTGGATTTGGAAATGTTTCGATTTATGTTCAAAAAGCGAACGAGTCTAAAAAAGCTAATGGATCTCACGAAACTTATCGGGGCGGTGTCCTCTAAAGATGATAAGAAAATCATCGTGCTTAAAGTTCCAATGCCACCACCAGTGTCTCCTGTTAAAAAAACAAAAAAATCAGCGAAAAAATCTAATCAATGACTTCTTTAAATTATAAATAGTCTTAATGTATGTGTTAGTATAGAAATTAATTATTTTAACATTTCCTTTTTTACAACTTTTCTTCAGAAATATCTTTTCTGAAAAACTAAAAAGAAAAAAGTTTAGTATGTTTTAAACATTTTATTAAAATATCGTAAAATCATGTTGGCGTCTCAGAAGATATCTGAAATATATATATATATATATATACCTTTATACTTTCATGCTGATACGAATTCTCTTTGACCTTTATAGATAAAAAGCTATAAATATATATGTAGTCAAGAGGAGGATACTAAATTTTAAAGACTAAAAATAAAATCTCTTAAACAGGCTATACTCAATAATTGTTCAAGAAATTAATTTTGAAAAAAAAGAAAGAAGTTAAGATAAACAGGAAAATTTTCTGTAAATATATAACTAGGCTAATTTTTCAGTTCGAAAAATTAATATACAATTTTTAAGAGAAAAATAAATGGATAAATTAAACGTAATTTTGGGATTTGTTAGCAATTAATTAAAAATAATATAAAACAAAATAAGTCCAATATTCCATACCATTCGACTATCTTCCCCCGAGAGAGAGGGAGAGAGAGAGAGAGGAGAGAGAGAGAGAGAGAGAGAGACTAAAAGTTTTAACTACTAATTT
>NW_012130072.1:2664297-2686567 GCF_000143395.1 Atta cephalotes
TTATTTTTCTATTCAATTTCATGCAAAAATAATGGATTTCTTTTTATTACACCTAATATGACTACACCTAATATTGTATGATTTGAGTATAATTTTTTTTCATGATTATTGAATGATCCGTGATATATAATACACTTGGACTGTTTGACGCGAGATTCTGTATTTTATAATTTATAGAAAAATTTATATTAAATTCTTGGTTTATATTTGAAGGATTTATTGTAACAGTGGGTTAACTCATATTTTGTAAATGGACTTAAAGCGATGTAATATTGATATTTTTTCCACTTCTCTAATTTTCATTTGAAAAAGTTTATTTTAAAAGCTCCGTTTCATAAAATATGTTAATTAATCTAGCAGCAAGTCTTTCATTTACACTTAATTCTTTACAATTAATTCTTAATTAGTACATACAATTGGTATTGGTCATTTGTAACTTGCGCATTTCTTTTCTTTGAAATAGGAGAACTTTGGTAAATAATAGTCTCTAATGTTTCCTTTTTTTTAAATACGTAATTTTATAAATATTTTCTTAAAATGTTAAAATGATGTAAGAATCACTTGTAAAATTAACTGATTCATTATGTGTATTAAGGGTTAATATTTATTTGTTATAATGTAAATCTTTCTGTATATTATTATATGTTATACTTGATTATGATATAGTTACTTTATTATAGGCATCCTCCATTGGAAGATTTGATAGACAATGTATTCATCAGGGATGAGAGAATGGAGCGCGAGAGCGCAATGTACAAAATTTTGACTGGTAACTTTACGGATCCACTTGAAGATATCGACAACGAGTATGCTAATGTTGATTTAGAATTGGTTAAAAAATATCTCCGTGAGGATGGGGAGGTTTTAACCGATTCAGAAGATGATAATCAGTTAGAAGTCAACCAGCAAGAAACCAAGAATGAGGGTAACTTTCGTATGCAAGAACAAGAGAGATCTTATGTACCTGGCATAAGAAAATTATCGTTTGGCTTTCCTAGAAAGTCTTCTTTAGACAAAGCTCAGCAAGCTATGTGCCTTCGTATTTTATTAAGATTATCTGACAATGAAAAAAAGAGCATGTCCGATGAAGAGAGAAAAGAGTTCGAGCAATACATGGTGAATAGACATTATTGAGTTTAAATTTCTATATTTTTTAATATCCAGTTCAATATTCTCTTTTTTATAAGACTAAGCAAGATAAAAAAGAAAAATAATTTAAATTTACTTTTATTTATGAACAATTTAATAAACTTCTGATTTATTATTGAAATTAAAATTAACTTCTTCCAGGCATTGCAAAAAATAATATCTGAAGAACAGAAGGACTTTCTAGATTTTGCAAAGAGTCAGTGGAATGATGCTTTCAATTGGAAAATCAAATGTAATAAATTTGTGATAACAAAATGGAACACAAAAATGCAAAGATTTAAAAAGTTACCGAGATATTATGTTGAATCTATAAGCGTACCACTTTCTGTACAAAGGACTCATTTAAAAAATCAAGATATTAAAGTAAAGATCTCATCTTGTTTGCAACAGGTAAGTTATCACAATTGATATTTATCTGATGTATTCAATTTGGATATGTATATTATTTTAATGTTTTCAGGAATCCTTTTCAAAGGTGGTATTACCGAAACTCGATCAGCAACATATATTGTTCATGAAAAGTGCATCATTGCTAGCAAAATATCCTCCGTGTATCGAACCTGACAAAGTGATGCAACATTTTAGATTACCCGTGAGCGAGGATACATATTGCGAGAATCTTGCAATGGAAACTGGAGCAGATATTGTTATTTCATCTAGTGGCCTCAAGTGTCTACTGAGCAACATAAATTCGGATCATTCTGACTCATGGCTTGTACCGGTGGTTGTGAAATCGCATTGTGGAAAGAATATTGTTTATATTGATAAAAGATTACCACCTACCATTGCCACTATACCACAAAAAAATTCTTGGATATATAAATATATCCTTAGATACTATTTTGTTAAAAGTAAATCATCAAAAAAGTGAGTATAAAGCATAAATTAGAAACCATAATATTATATAGAAATTGAATTTGTTATGTATATATTACGACAAATATTTTAGAACAAAACATACTATAGAAGACAAACTTGAGAAGGCTGCAAATCATTCAGACTCGGATAATAACGATAATAATTTATCTAATTATTATCTTAAAATCTTTGATGAAGATTTGTGTTTATCAGATACAGATGATCTAACAAGTGACAAAATTGATTCCAAAATAAATAAAAAAATGTTTCATATAATCTTTTCGAAATAGGACAAACTGATCTTCCAGAACATGAACGAATAAAACATGGAGTAAAGGTCTATCAAATGTTGGTTCGTACAAAAACGGATGGCGTTGAAGTAAGAATATTTCTCGTATTTATATTAATAATAAGTATAATAATGAATTATGTAATATGAAATCTGTCTTTGCTAGATGTTATCAAACAATAAATGTCAGCCTTTAATATTATCACCAAAGATGGAGCATCAGCTAGAATTAGGAGCTGAAGCTGTAACATTAGAGGAAGGCTTGCATCAGTGGGCATCATTAAAATTTAGACCAAACACATTATTAGCTAGAGGTATTATTTTATGATTGTAATTATATTATGTCTATATGTATTGATTCATTATTCTCAAAATGGATTACAATCTTATGCTACCCTTATACCACATAATACTTACACTTAATTCTTTAATTAGCTTCTTATAAATCATAAATATAAAGTATATAAAGTATATAAGAGATGAGAATTGGGATCATTTCTGAGATTTGTCGACTAATCTACCATTTTTGTTTTTATATGGAATTACTCGCATGACTATATATATTTTTTGTATCTACAGTCAGGATAGAAACTAGTACTTCAGAAATAATACAAATAGAAAGACATACAACAATATCATTGAGCAATGAGATAAAACGACTTTATAATATTAAAGTAGAAGATTCTCTACATATTTTGTATAATATAATCGAAGGATTATCATCCTTAACTCCTGGCCGATATATTATGAGGCATGTCCCACAAAATGGACCGTTTGCTTATATTTATGAAAATACAATCGAACATAGGTAACTGAAATGAACGTAACTCTAAACTGTTAAAAGAATATGTATACAATCAGTCATAATCATTCGAATGACAGATATTTTATACTATACCCCAATTTTAAAAGCTACGTAAGCATTCTATATTGCTAACACAAACAATACTTTATTATAATTGATGTTGTTTTAGTATAATTGATGCTATTCTTGTTATATATTGTAATTGTAAGTATTCTAAATTTAAATTATTTAAATAAATTATTTAAATTTAAATTATTAAGGTAACATTTATCGAATTATAAAAAAATTATTCTTGAATAGATGTATTGAATATGATTTCGTTTATCTACTACAACCTATTGTAATTAGAAATAATTCGCAATGAACGTTGTCTCAGTAATTTAAATTTAAAATAAATACAATTACAATCAATGTACAAAAAAAACAACGTCAATTATTCAAATAAAATATTATATATATTAATAATATGAGACATTTAGCTTTTAAAATCAGAGTATACATAAAGTATATATAAAATATTTGTCATTCTAAGATGTATCTGCTTAGATATCAGAACATATAAATTTTATCTAACAAAGAAATATATGTTCGGAAATACTTTTCAGGAAAAATGTTTTCGATTTACATTGGGCTTGCCAGACCGAGTTTCAAACAATACCTAAAACACCATGGCCACCTATAGACAATATGATGTCAACACCATCACTTAGATGTTTCCAAAGAATGCCTGCGATGTTTTTTCCAATTTTGTATCAAAAACAATTCAAACTTAAGGCCGGCTCAAGCCGGCCTAGAGGACGTCCAAGAAAAAACGCTAGTGGCATTAACAATCAAGGTTAATGATTCTTTTAATATTTTAAACTGAAATATATCAATTGAAAGAGAAACGGTAAATATTGACAAAATGGCTCCGATAATTTTGTTCTTGACAGATCATATTGTATGTTGTCCTAGGGCACTGTCCTGAATAGCAATCGAAAGATTTTAGAAGTCGCTCATTATTTATATATTAAGATATTATTAATAAATAAAATTGATGATATAAAGGTGTGTTTAATTCTAATTTGAATTTTACCTAATATAAATATTATATTATTTGCATTTTTGTATATTTAATTTTGAATACGTAGACTTCTTTTGTCCTTCCAAGCATGCACTTTGCAAAATTATAAACTACATGATTTTTTTTAATATCCTATATACTGAAATATATAATGGCTTTCTATGTAAAGTAAATACCTGTAAAACACCGTTCCCTACTTACAATGCGAAATGAAGTTTATAATTTGTTATATTATTATATAAACATTAAATAAATATCTTTTCAATATGATTTATTTATTCTGCGTAGTTAACGTGAGTTTATTATAAATTTGCCTTTTCCTTCTTACTAATTTTCCACCTTTAATTATGAATAATTTTTTTAACGAATGACGATCAAAACCTCACTTCTGAAGATTATTTAGAAGAGTACTCTTAACAATATAAATATCAAAATCAAAATCGGAGTTGTTGTCAATATTTATCCTATTTTAACTATATTGAATTGTTAGTTAACAGTATATATATTTTTTTTTTATTATTCACCATTTTTTATATATTATTTTTCATTCCAATGAAAAATACTCTCATAGCATCTTATAATATTTTTAGAATTATAAAAACACAAATTCATAAGAATTTTTATGCTAGAGGACGATGAATAAAATAAACCGATTTCGACAAAGTGTAACATAAATTACTCACATACTCTTATAGTTATAAAATTGATACTATTGTATTTAATTCAAAAACTATAAGATTACATGTAATTTACTTTTCAAATCAAACTCAGTTAATTTTACTTATTATCTTTATGAAGATTTCTAAAAAAAAAGATTTTCAACTTCTTTAAATTTTAGAAGTTTTAGAGATCTTATAAAGAAATCTTAGAATATTTATAATCTTAGAGAATTTACATATACATAAAGAATTCTGGAAAAAATTTAATTATGTCAGAATCTTTAAAAGAATTTTAGCAATATTTTAACAATATTTTTCCTTTATGAAAATATATCATTGTATGTCAAAATTGTATATTTATAGCATTAGAAGGAATATACTCAAAATAATTGGAGTGAGATATGAAAAAAAATAAAATTAATCAAAATCGAAATCAAATTTAAATATGGCAACAGCTTAAAAGAAAACAAACAGAAAGTTTGAAAAACGAACTATTATTTATATTAATTATTATATATTATTCCTAATAGATAAATTTATTGAAAAAAAATTTTGTAAAGTATTTAACAAATTTTATATAAAAAAAAATTACAAATTTAATCAAGAATTTGCCATATAGAATATGTCATAGAATCAGTAGAATGATGACAAAAATATTACAAAATTTATTTATTATTATTCAAAGAAAAATAACAGCCATAATGAAACAACTGCAAGTCTATAGCAAGTACATCAGTTTTGGCAGCAAAAATGAAATAAAAAAACCTGGATTCAAATATTAATCTGCTGCAATTTCTGTTGGAATTTGTTATTAATTTACAGATTAATTATCAATTGTTACTTACTAAGATTCTTCTCAATTGTATATTATAATTGTACAGATTATATTTTGTCCATATTTTTGTATAATTTTTTAAAATAAATGTACTTATGAAGTTCCAAATATGTGAAAAGATTTTTTTTTCCAACTATGATTCTTATTATTTTTTTTTATTTGCCATTTGATTATCCGAGCGTGGATAATTTCTATTCTGTTTTTCGGATAATAAAAGTACTACTTTATTTCTGGTACTAATTTTGTAAATATTTAAAATATGCAATATATTTAAAATACTGAATCAAACTTCTCATTTTTAGTTCCTGTATCTCCCCGGAGAAGTGATCGGCTAAGAAAAACGAATACAACGTAAAGGACAAAATGCAGCATAATTTTCTAAAGATTTCTATTTTGAAGAGAATTTGTTTTCTATTTTGAAGAGAATTGTTTTTAAAATGGCTGTTTATTTTACAATAGAATCCCTATATTTTTTATTCTATCACTAACTATTTCTCCTTTTATACTCTCTCCCATTTTATTACATTTATATTTAAACATGTCTAAATTGAAAATATATACATAATTAATTTAAAGTAATGACATTTTCTTTCTATATGTGATTAAGTGTAAAATAATGAGAAAACAATGTAGAAGGAAAATCATAAAAGTAAAGCAAAAAAATATATTTAATTGTGTGCAATTGATATACATACAAAGCATAGCTTTAATTTGATATACGTATATATGAAATACTGTTGAATACTCATGTTATGGACATGTTAAATCTAAATCTTCATATTCGCGAATTTTCCTCTGTGGTTACATTCTTCTCTTTTTAACTCGTTTTAACTGCATAAGCAGAATAATCACATCTATTTTTCATTTGTCTTTTTACCTATGCGGTTATATGGCAAATGCGAAAGAGAAATACAGGGAAAGTTTTCTTGATATTAATCTGTTTATAGATAGATATATCTGTTTATATATAGATATTTGACATGTATTTATAATTTATTGTGTACAGAATAATTAATAAAAGCTGAATTTTTTCTTCTAATTTTACAAGAATACAAATGCGTTTTGTAAAAATGTTTTACGTTGGAATATTTTAGTTTACAAACTGATCTATAAGTATATTTAGATTTACACATACAGATGTATAAGCATAAGTGTATAAGCTTATCCGCTGTTTTTTCGACAGAAAAACACATTTTTTTTTCTAAAAAGCAAAAACAAATTTATTCAAAGTACTTGCCTTCGCTAACTATACATTTTTCCCATCTTTCGAGCAATTTGTGTATATCACGCTAAAAAAATTCCTCATCTTTCGAGGCAAACCATTCATCAAGCCATTTTCGGACGTCTTCGTAAGAATCGAAGTGCCGCTCAGCGTGGCCCATCGATGAAAACAGGTGATAGTCAGATAGGTGATAGCCAGGTCTGGTGAGTAAGCGGGATGGGGTCACTTCCCAGTTGAGTGTCTCCAAGTAGTTTTGGACCATTGTTGACGTGTGCGATGGTACGTTGTCGTGGAGGAAAATCAGCTTGTCATATCTTTTCCGATAATGCGGTCTTTTTTCACGCAGAGCACGGTGCAATTTGATCAGTTGTTGGTGGTAGCGGTGAGCATTAACAGTTTCATTAGGTTTTAACAGCTCATAGTAGATGACACCCTCCTGATCCCACCAAATGCACAGCATCGTCTTCTGTCTGAAGCGATTTGGTCTTGAGGAAAAAGTTGATGGTTGGGCGGGATCAATCCAAGATTTCTTGCGTTTAGGATTCTGAAAATAGATCCATTTTTCATCGCCTGTCACAATTCGATGCAGGAACGATTTTCTTTTTTGTCTGGCAAGCAGAATTTGGCATGTGTTTTGTCGTCGCTCCATCTGCCTATCGTTCAGTTCATGCGGCACCCATTTTCCTTCTTCTTTTGAATCTTTCCCATGGCATGTAGCTGCATGGAAATGGCTGCTTGAGAAACACCCAATTGCTCGGCAAGCATTTTTTGCGATTGGGTATCGTCCTCGTCTAAAAGAGCCTGCAATTGACAGTCCTCAACCTTTCTGGGCCGATTTCACGCTTCTTGTTACTCAGGTCAAAAGTCATCATTGAACCGGCGAAACCAATCTCTGCACGTTGTTTCCGATAAAGCATTGTCGCCATAGGCCTCCACAAGCATTCGATGCGATTCGGCAGCCGATTTCTTCAAATTGAAACAGAAAAGCAAAGCTTCCCGCATATTTAGCAAAAAACTAAACATGATTACGAAAGAAAAAATGCATGTTGCTGTATGAAATTGCTGATGATGTGCATTGGTTAATGTTGACAGATGTCAAACACATAAAAAAAAGTGTGTTGTGTGCCCAGGGTAGCTTTGTACGCTCACTAATGTCACCTATGAGCAAACAGCGGATTTAAGCTTATACACCTGGTATGTATTTTGTTTTCTGTTTATATGAAAAAAGCAGGGAAATAAATAAACAATATAGAATGTTCTTGATTTTATTTTTATTGATTTCTCAATCATTTCTCATTCTTACGATGAGATTCTTTATGTAAATCCTTTGATAAAAATAATATATAAAATATAATTTAATTAAATATAATTTGTATATGTATATATAAACGAGATTGAAACGTAGAGCGTCGAGAAATTTTACTGGCCTACTAATAACAAGTAATACAGTAAAGATTTTAAAAAAGTATTATAAAAATAATATTTAAAAATGCAGCAAAGTACTTTTAAAAATTATTCATTAGTATAATAAACAAATATTAAACTGGAATCCAGTGCAAGTATATATAAAGTTGTTTTTTTTTATAGATTATGCATCAATAGGCAAGTGTATACCTTGAACCTTTAATAACTTTTTCAAAATTATGTGGAAACCAGGGAGAGAAGAGCCTTCTTGTAATCTCCCGATGTGTCCCCCTGTAATATATATATATATATATTTATACTAATATATATATTTATACTCATTAGTAATTTATTGCAAAATATAATTTAAATAATAGAATGAATTCTTTGGAAGTATGTAATTTGGAGTACATACAGCTATCCAGCTTTCCAGTGACTTTCCGTAGCGTTCCTCGAATGCCTTTTTAATATCTCCCAAATCGATTTCACTTCGAGACACAATGATACGAATTAGTGTTCGATCCTTTGTACCTATGCCGTGCATACTGGCGTATAGACGTTCAGCGAAAAATCCAACTTTTGACTTCACGCATTTGACTGTCAATCAAAAATTAAAATAATTCGTAATGTATAGATGAATATGTACATTAATTATATATTAATGAAAAATATATGGATAAATACGAGTACTAACTGGAAGCATTCTCTTTTCATGCTGTAAAGTTATACTATGTTTATATTCAATCAGGATCTTATACAGATTATACTACATTTTTGCAGAAAATCTATATAGTAACAAATATTTTTATATGTTATATGTATTACATATGCATGTATAGTTGTCATGCAACATTGTTAGAGAATATATAACATGTACAGAATTCAATACCATATAGGTATTCATACCATTTTCACATGCATTTTATGAACCAACTCAAATTATGTTTTTCTTTAATAATTATTACACAATAATGGAGATATCTTTTCCTTTCATATTAAAATCGCAAATATTATTATTAATCTGAATTAAAAAGAATCTAATAATTGGATTATTATATACAAATGAAGGAGAACAGACTAAAAAATTAGGAGGTATGCCTACACATTTTACGCTAAAAGTTGTCAGGGATCTATATGTATTCGTATCCAAAAATGTGTCCAATTCTAAGAATTATCATAGCAATTGTATGAATATTTATTATAGGTAAACAAAAGCCATGTAAAATCTGCGGTAACTTGCCTCGACCCTGTGAAAATTTTTCGATCGTTTAATGAAAGTTCGCAGAAAGCGAACGTAAATTTGTCAAGTATTCATGAAAATTTCGATTCGTGATATCATATTATGCTATGGAGATTATTGATACTTCGTTGCATTCAAGGGACATATAATTTCCTTGTATCGAACTGCTATGTCAACCACTTGCTCATATTTCACACTGAAAGACACAATTAGTTTCGTCTAAGTATAATGAAAAGGGAAATATAATCGAGCAAGTTTATCTTGATTCATATAATCATATCAATTAATTCTGAAATACGCGTGTTTATAAAGTAATATGAAACATAAAGGCTAGTTACATTATGAAATTAGTAGCTGTAATGACTCATAAATAAGAATGTTAATTGGCATACTCATGACAGTCGGAATAGATATGTAATTAGTGCGTTTATATCTTATTTGGAAACTTTACCTATTCCAAGCAAGCCTTTCTCGATGCTGCCAGAAAATTCTTTCTTTATGGCAGCCTCTATGTCATGCCCAGATATTTTCTCATACTCGATAAATGTTTGTCGCAGCTGCTGATAGCTGCGAGATACCAAGATCGCGTTGAATTGAGATTCGTCTGTTCCCCACTGTTTTTCACCTGTATCAAGATTAAAAATAAAATATTTAATATAAAATATAACATGAAATATAAAGTGACAAACATTTTGATTTTTTTTAATTAGTAGAATCAAAATAAATAAAAAAATAAATTAAAAACTTAAAAAATTTCGTAACATACCAGCTTCGTACAATGCTTGGGCATCGGCAATTGCTTGGGCATGATCAATTCCCTGATTTTCGTCTCTGTTTCCCTGCACAAGGGATACTAGCAATCTCTTGAAATGGCCCGATGTATCGTCCTTCAGATCGTGCTCAAGCGCTTTGCCATATACTATTCAGAGAATCATTTTTTGATTAATTAAGAAATATTTTTTTAATTAATTAAGAAAATCTAATTATTTAATTAAAATTTTTAAAATTATTTAAAATACATAATAAATTGAACTAATAAAAATCTTACAATTTTCATAAAATGTAGCGATCGTACGGACGCCATAATTGCTGAGAGTACACAGAATCTCGACAATCGCCTCCTCATCGGTACCCATACCGCTGATCGCATCGTGTAGTTCCTTAGCATAATAATGTGGCAGTGGGGTCATAAGGGCAACAATAACATCCTCCAGTTTCCCAGTTAGCTCGCTTTTTAAATCGCTGATCAAATCCTTTCCATACATAGTCTTGAAAGTCTCCGCGATCTCCAGTCTCTGTACAATGCCTCTTTTTGTAAGTACGTCGATAATCGCCTTTTCATCAGTGCCGAATCCCTTCATCGCTTTACGCAAGATAGTAGCGTCCGCATTTGGATCGAACGGTTCAGCGGGATACACAGTTGGAGTGCACTAAAACATAATAAATTAAATTAATAATCAAATTTTGCAGAATCTCCGACAGAATTGAAGGAATCTGTTTAGAGCAACTTTAATCAAAGTTTTGATTGAATTAAGTTAATCGAAATTTGATCAAAGTAATCCTTTCACAAGCTTATATTATTATAATTATATAAATAATTTATAAAAATATGTTATTTACAAAAAGAATCATATTTAAAAAATGAAATATCGCGCTCTATAAAACCATGATTATAATTCAGATATTATATATTCAAAGAATCAATATAAATTTTCAAAAAAAGTTATGAATTAACAACTACCAGTGATTGATAAGCATTTATATTTTTTCGAAAGAAGATTTATAGTTTTCTTTCTTATGCAAGATTCTTATAATAATCAATTTAATAATAAGGAAGATTCTACTTGACTTTTGCGCGTGATTAGTCATACTTTAGTGGAACGTGAATCGCTTTAAAAACTAGGCTGATGTTAAAAATACGGATGATCGACGCCAGTGGATCGGTGTTTCGGATATATAGACTGATGCTACTAATTATCGCAGCCAATGACCTTGCCACTTGACCATTTTTTTCGGAGGATTATATACCTTGAACGGATAATATTGTTGTTGCGACATCTTGGTTTTCTTCTTTTCCCGTGACGTTTTCAGCAGGAAATTTCGCGGGGCTACCTGTAGCTAGATTATACCTGGCGAAACAGATTTCATGTCAGCAATAAATAACGGATGCGTCATCGACTCACCGACTCGGCAGCTATCGTTTTTTAACGTTTCACGTGAGTCGGCGTGACTGCGACTCACGATCGTCTAACGATCAGAAGCCGGTGCGGTCGAGAACTTGTCATTATGTTTCGACCAAACTCCAATTAACTTGTGGTGTTTTCCAGCACGAGACGCAAGGTATTTGAATTTCCATTTTAGTGAGATAAGTCGACACAAACACTATTTTGTCTTTCTTAATATTCAGTGAATAACAAAGATAGAAAGCATTTGTATCGATTCTTGTGACATGTACCAATAAATAACTGAAAAATACATATAATGATCATTTCGTCTTTATTTAACATTAGAAAACAATAAGGATATAATTATTCACTGTGCTACACTGTGTCATTTATGTCTCTTACTGAAAATTCTTGATCAATTTAGCTATTTTTTTTAAATTTCGGTTTAACTTATTCGGCCTTTTATCTTCTTCTCTGCTTCTAAGAATTAAAAAAAGATATATAAAAAAAGATATGTAAAAAAAAGAATAATTTAAACCGAGATTAAAGCCTATACATTAATAGAAATGGGCCCAAGTTTGATTCCCTGTACTTGTTACATATGTCATGTTAAAATATGTGTCAATCTTGTTATTTAAGACAAATAAAACAGTTAATAGGCCAATATAGATTAATTTTATAATTTCAATTTAACTTATTTTCTTATCTTCCTCAACCATCCTGATAAAAATAAAAATTGGAATAAGTAAAGAATATAACAATGACATAAAATGAAGTTTTCAAGTAGCGAAAATTGAGACAACGAAAAATAAAAGAGGTATTTACGCTTTTTCTACATTTGACTTACATTTGACTTCGCTCCAATTTTTATCTTCATCAAGGCAAGATTAAATCTACATTAACCGAATAGACATCAATCGATAAAAAATTAATTAATCGGAGTTCAGTCGAGTCGAAGTTCCCTGGAGTTTCCTTGGGATTAAGTACTTTGGGGTTCTTAATTGGCGATCCATCATCGACCGCATTGATCGCATCGTCGGTTCCGAGCAACACCCGATAAGGATAAGGAATAAAAAGAAAATACGAGAATACGTGGACACGTTATCGAGTTATATGACTGAACTGGGGAACACTATCGCTGTCCTTACCGGTCTCTAGCTCCTGTTGGTGGAAAAACTCGGAATACTCGGACACGCAGCGCAGAGGCAGACACAACCGATACTAATCCGAGCTGTACGAACACTTTGAGCACTACTGTCACACTGTGAGCACACCGAGTCGCTGCGACGGGCACACCCACTTTCACATATCGCGTCATCGTTCACGGCAGTCCACGGCTCCCTCAAGGCTATTACGAAAGCGATTGCGAAAATCCGCGCACGCGGCAATTTCTACGTTGCCGAATAAGAAGAAGGCATGACTTTTCTCTTGTCTTTATCTCTTTCTTTAAATCTCGTTTACTTTCTCAGCTATATCGCGCGATGCGCTCGCGCGCGCAAATGTATTCAAGATTTCTCGGATCGACGATGAGATTGCAGTCGATGGAAATTGAAACTGCAAAGGATTGATGCAGGATCGATGCTAGACCGACGTTAGAGATGAAAGCGAACTCCTCTACATGTGTTAGTCGATTGTAATAAATATAACCTCGATTTGGCATAAGTTTGCGATAGAGGTTTGTTAATTTTTTTCTCTTTTTTTCTATGAATGTTTATCCGTCGGAGAAATTACTCTAACTGATATTTATAGTCGGTTCTTGTATTTAAAACCATCTTAAATACAGTCTTAAGATGTCACAATTATAATTATATTAATATTTTAAAACATCAGGTACTTAAGACCTGATCCTAATGTAAAATTAATTTTAATCTCGATTTATATATATTAATAACTTGCTCATTTTATAATTTTGAAGATAAGTTAAATCAAAATTAATGTTCATCATATGTTGATATAACTGAGACTTTAATTCTGAGAAATAGAAAAAAATGAGTTAGTTGAACCAAGATTAAGATTAAATTACATTATAATAGAAATAGATATAAGATAGTGTTAAAAGCCTCTGTAATTATTTCACCTTATCTTGCTTTAGTTTCAGCCTTCCTGACGATTTACAATGATGAGCAATCTCATAGACGCACACTGGTTTCCTTTAGCATCCCAGGGAAATATTTATTCCATGACCAAACTGTGCTCGCCCAATAGTTCCAACAAATTATTAGTGGCATCTTTAAAAAGAAAAATATATTCCTGCGAATACCATCAAACACCTGAATTCCTGAGACCTATGGTGAAGGAATTATTGTTCACATATATTCCCAGTATGTAAACTATTTTATTTAAGGATTGTACAAGATAGCGCACGAAATGTATCCATATCATTTGGTTTATATATAAAACATTTACTTTTAATGAAATTAATACTGAACTAATACAGGATTTATTACTTAAAGTTTGATAATATTTGATAGATTTAGATAATTAGATAGAATTAGATAATTAAATATAACATTTCATACGCCATTCTGTATCTTCTTTTATAAGTTCTTTAATCAGTAGCATGAACAGTAGTATGGACAAATTTATTTTTTTATCTTAGGTGGTGCAGAGATTATTTCCATCGATGCTTACAACAAGTCCGATACTGGGGATAGTTTTGTGATAGGCATAACAATCATGAAGACTAGTACAGACACAATAGAAAGATACTTGAACATATACACAGAGGGTGCAGTAGACGGCGAAGGAGACGAAAGTAGCTCGATCGAAGCCATAGCGCAGAATTGTCTCATGGTGGAACTGTCGTATACTCCTTACCATTTGTATCATACCGTTTTACCACAACAAAATTCTGTACAAGAGGTACATTAGCAAGTTTAAACTGCCAATGAATCACATTACCAGAAGCCTTTTCTTTGCCTCTGCACTGGACTAAAATTGTTTTCCTTTTAGGAGACACAGTTGGCACAAATGATATTTTATCCTTTTCTGCATTCAATGAATAACAAAGAATAACACTTGTGTCAACTTAAAAGAACAGCAGCTGAAATCTTTCTATTTGGCTCTTGCCAAATATATTATATATATATTTATTAATATTTTATATATATTTATTATTATATTTATTATTTTTATTATATTTATTATTTTATATATGTTTTTATGTCACAGTCAAAGTGTTAAGTCAGTAAATGTATACACTTACTATAGTTTGTTGTAGTACATAAATGTATACGTTGACTAGAAGTATATTTACTAAAGTTAATACTTTGACTATAATATATTTCATTTTAAGTACAATGAGTACACTAGTTTAACTACAAAGAACAGACCTAATTATCATGATTTCTGCTTTATAGCATAACTTAAAATTTGCAGGTAGTTTGGCTAATATCTGGGAGCGATTATAGGATTCATATGATAAGGGAAGATAAATTAAGTCACGTTTACAGCGAGTCCTCTATTGAAAAAAATTTTCCGGAGCTGCATGATATCCAAGCAATCGCGCTATGGATTAATATTTATTATTATGACAATTATAAGCGGTTCGTATAATTAAAAAACAAAATTCGAATTTCATTCTTTTATCTCGATTTGATATACAATCTTATGCATGCAGGCGAGTCACCGCCGTTGGCTGTGAGTGCGGTTTAGTCAAAGTTGCCATCATAAACGTGGATGACATGCAAGTTTCTCGAAGCTGGTTGTTAAGATATGACAAGCCTGTACCAAGTGTGATAATATTCCCGCATAGCAACACAATTATTAAACCGGCCTTTGCAAATATCAATTGTAAATATTTAAATGTATCATTTATGCATATAGCATATTTTAAAATAAAAATTATAAAAAAATTTCAGCCAAGGAATTTATCTCGAAGGATGACGTCCCAAAATTAAATATTGTTATTTCAAGTACAAATAATGCTATTGTCTTTAAGTAAGTAGTTTATAAATTAATAGATTTTTTTTCGATCAAAATGCAAGTGTTTGTCTTTCAACAGAGATATCTTGCAATATGGAATGAAACAAGATGTAATATTAAGCGGCAGCGAATCGTCGGATTGTATTCTGTGCTGTTGCATAGCGGACATAAATATGGATGGCCAAAACGAGATCTTGCTTGGTACTTACGGTCAGGAAGTCCTGATCTTCGCGTTAACAGGCGACACATGGGAATTAGGCACCAGAAAGCTATTTGACGCTCCTGTGCACTCTATAAGCTACATGGACATAACAAACGATGGAATAAAAGAACTGATTGTACTCACGCAACGAGGTGTACATATATTACAGGTTCATAATACTTCTCATACATTTAACTTTAGATACATTCTTTTAAATGACTAACGTATACATTTTTATTTTTATATAGCATAACATAGCTGATATACGAGCGAAGTGGAAGGAACGTTACAAAAAATTATTCAATATACTAGCTCAAGAATAATTATATTTATATTTAAAAAGTATCCTATATATTTTATATATTTATAACGTATTTGTAATTTTTAAATAAAATAAAAGATGTAATATTTGTTAAAGATGAAATGTATGATAAAATAAAAGATGAAATATATCTGTTGAATTATTTTAAATTGATAGAAGAAGGATTAATCTTTATCGAACTATTTTTGCGTTTTTCGAAAGAAGCGCCACAAAACAGCTAATTATGAATCTAAACGGAGGAACGCATGCGTCGCACGTGACGTAAACGTACATGATTGGTCGTCGATCAAAGTCGCACTTCACGCGGCCATGCAAATCCGCTCCGATCCGAATCGATCCGCGGGGAACGGGGTTTCGTGACGTTTGTGACAGTTTGTCACGCGCACGTGTCCGCGAGCGATCGCGCGTTCGTCGGCTACGTTCAGAGCGGACGGATCCTCGCCACCGCTGAGCTGCCATGACTGGCCGCGTTGATTCCGCGCAAGGAAGTGCTGCTGATGATCGATACATCGCTGTGTTCACGTTGCCGCTGCTGCCCGGCACCGATTGAGATCTGGACCGCCAGGTGACTCGGACTCGAGATCCGTGATTCGCGATGACGAGCAAGAAGAGTCACACCCTCCGCATAGAGTCCGAAATCGATCGGAATCGCGAGGACGGCAACTGGAAGAAGGTTATACAACTTGCGGAACATCTAAAAGTGCAGTACCCTAGCAACGGTAAATGTTTTTCCTTCTTCCCTCCTCTCCCTTCCCTCCCTCCCTCCGCCGCTATCTGTCTTTCTCCATCGTCTGATCTGGTCTGATCTGGTCTGATCATGGCTGTCTCTCCCACATATGTTGCTTACAGTAACAACGTCCCGCTATTTTCTACAAGAGAAAGAGAGAGACAGACAGAGGGAAGGAAAAAAGATGTCACGTCACGTAAAGATCAAGGATAATTTGCAGTCTTCGTGAACGAAATGTCACGCTCTTTAATTATATATCGAGTTATATGTATTCTCGATGTTTTATTCCTGCAATATTTTGTAGTATCATTTACCGTTTTTAATCCCATAATTACTGTTTCACGTAGCAAACACGCAGAGAGAAAATAATGTTTATATAATAATACATTGATTAGACATGTTGTTAGAAAATTAATGAAATATTGAATTGAATATTTCTTTGAAGCGATACTAAATATTCAATAAATCCTATTTGATTAAATATTTGCATATGTAGTTTGTATATAAATACAGACAGGATTCTATAGCAACTTGATTTTGCTTGACAGAATGTCTGGCGAATTTCTTAAGCGGAGAAGCAAGATTGGAGAGTTTTTTGGAGCAAACTCCACCGATAGATGCTAATATTGTCAAGGCACGAAATGGACTGACTGAAACACGGAAATACTTGTTATTAGCTGCTAATGAAAAGGATAAACAGGTACTGTAATATCATGAAAGAATAGTGTGTCTGATGGAAAATAAGAGTCAATTGTGTCTGATTAGTTTGCTTCTAATAATATCATTTCAGGCGTTAGTTGTTCTGGATGCTCATCTGCTACTTGGAAAACTTCACTATGCGATGGGAATGTATGAGGATGCGATTCATCACTATCAACAAGCTGAACTAGATACACTCACAGAAAAGCAATTACCTTGTCGAAGTTTACGTATTATAGCAGAATCATATGCAATTAAAGGTTTGCAATTGACAACTATTATGATTTCTTTCTTCTGACGATAGTAGTACGTTTTAGTGCAATATTTAAAAAGGTACAGCTTGCTTTATAGTTTTCTGTGTTTTCTTTCTTAACAGTAGTTTTTTGTTTGATAGTTATGTGATTAGATTTTTATATATATATATATATATATATATATATATATATATATATGTATATACATATATATCGTTTTATGTGTAAGATTTGCATTGAACATAGGCATTTCATAATAGATAGCATAAATTGAAACTGTATACTTCGATAATTCTACTGCATATATATTGTCTTCCCGTTCTTAGCGTATCCATGCACTAATTTTAGTAACAAATTGATTAGACACATTTATTTAATTCATAAATTTCTTATTATCCAGTATATTCATTTATTACTATGGCTTGTGTATGATTTAGAGAAAGAAAGATCGTTTACTTTAGACACTGACAAACATTTATCCTGCCGAAGACTGCGCATTATAGCAGAATCGTATGCGATCAAAGGTTTGTATGCTTGTTTGCTTCGTTTTGCTTGTATTTATTTAGAAATTTATTTAGTTATTGCACATTTATGCAATATATGTATATTGTACTCTTTAATAATATCTATATATAGAAGCTTGCTTGTAAATGCTTTTATAAATTTAAGACTATACATCAGCATGTTATCTCATTTATGTATTTTTTAATATATAAAATTTTTAATATATAGAATTTTAAAAAAATTTCTTAACCGTGCGCGGGATAAACAAAAGTTCTATGTTTTTGCTTCTTTTGGTATTTAATTTCATGTACTTGTTTCTATCGAATACAACTAGATTTAGTTGCGATGAGTTTGGGACAAGCACAATATGAAGATCGTTATTATTCACAAGGAATGAAGTTATAACAAGTTTTGTAAAGTATTTTGTCACACGTTTTTGCCCACTAAGATTGAAAATTTTAATTTTATTTTGTATTTTATTAAATTTAGTTTTTTTTTCTTAGCATTGTCATAAACATGTTAGTATTCCCTGTTTGATAACGATATTATAAACTGTTATTCATGTTAGGTCTTTGTCTGGAAAGGCTACCACCACACTCTAAATCGAAATACAAGATTACAGAATGGCAAGAACAGATAATCAAGTGTTACGAGATTTCTGGCGACTTGACGCTGGTGTATCTGCAGGAGCAAGACAAAATTGCTATGCAGCAACAAAATGGTATTTCTACTGTAAATACGAATAATACAGGTAATTGGCAAAGTTTAATTAAAAGATAAAAAAATATAGCCTTTAACATTTTAATGTTTCTTTCTTTTTTTTTTTTTATAGGTACATATTCTACACCAACTCCAGTTTCTACAAAGCATATCGGTCCCATTTTGGAAACTGCGCTACAGAGAGCGCCAATATTGTATATTCAAATCGGCAACATACAAGCCGCTGTTAATCGTTATAGGTATGTACTAATTACATAACTCCATTTCTTGTACAAGAAACTTTCTTATGACTTATTAATTAACAAAAATATATACTTATAGATACTTGTTGTGATAATATTAATTTTAAGAAAAATATTTATTATATATAATTATTATCAAATATAATTTTTCCATGCATAGCTTATAATCTATTTCAATTTTATAACAGGGAAATTTTATCTGCTGTTGAATCTACAACTACTCAGAGTTTGCGAGTAACTCTGACCAGACAATTGGCAGAAGTGTTATTACGTGGCATAAGTGGTACTGATTACAAACCACCAGACGAACAAACTGACACAATGGGTATGATAACAAATATATATCCGCATAAATATAGCGGAATATTCCGAAGAAGAAAAATTCATTCATATTAATATCGCAGCAGCCATGAGTAATAGACGGGTAAATCATTACTCAGGCGCCAATCTGTCGGATTCGCCGTGGAAACCAAAGAAGTATGCGGGACCAAATATGTTCGTCCCCAGGAACGAATACGAGGAGTCGATTCTGCTATTGTTGATCAGCGAGGCGATGGCGGTAAGAGACGCCGTTCTCAGTCAATCGCCTGAATTCAAGGAAGCCAGGATACATGCGTTTGAGAATGCCACTGCTATCTACGATCTACTTACAGTTGTTGTCGTCAGATGGAGTCAAGTGGAACTTTTACATGAAGTTGAAATTTTTTCTCTCTTGTTGAAAAATCCTATCGCCATTTTATTGTCTACTATTGTTTTAATGATAAATTCATATATACTCGATGTTTAATATTTTAGTCTTTCGAAAGAGCAATGAAGTTCTCTCACGAGGAAGTACACATATGGACGCAGTACGCGCTATGTTTAATAAGCATGGGGAGGTACATGCATGCGTATAGAGTTTTGAAAGTAGTCGCCAGGCTGTCGCCTCAGAAAGTAATGCCCTGTCTATTGGCAGCGAGGCTATGTTATGAACAGTTAAATATGGTAAACTATATTTTTCATCTATCTTTATCTATATTATCTATATTAAAAAATAAAATGCATATTTCCACGCTGATGATTTTGAGCAGATAAATGAAGGTATCGAATGGAGCCAAAAGGCTCTGCAGCGAGAGATGGCGAGTCCACAGGGGATGCAATCTAGATGCCACTTGTACATTGGAATCGGCCACAGCATGCTCTCTATGAACACAATCGTGAAGCAGGACAAAGTGAGTCACACAAACACCGCGATGGACTGCTTTCAAAAGTAGGTAGCTCAACAACAATTAAGAAACGGCATTCTCGTTTTTTTTTCTTAATTAATTAATAAAAGATCATGTATTCTCGAATAGGGCGCAACAGTGCGATCCCAACGATCATCTAGCCGAGTATTACTTGGCTCATGAATATGCGATAAACAGACAAATAACCGACGCCATCGTACATGTGAAAATCGCGCTGAATCTACGAGCAGAACACATTCCATCATTGCATTTATTCGCATTACTCCTGTCGGCGCATAAGCAATATTCTGAGGCATTACATGTGATAAACAGCGTACTAGAGGAATATCCGGACAACTTGAATTTCCTCTATGTGAAAGCGCATCTTGAATTGCGAAGCATTGGTGGTGTCGATGCATTATACACCATCAGCCACATGCTACATCTATGGAAAAGTCTTTATGAGGATCAGACGAACGTCAATTGTAATGAGCAACAGAGCGAAAAGCGCAGCGAGACTAGAAGCGTCTTTCAACTTTACACGTCGGAAATGTCCGATAAAGATTCTAGTGAGTTATATACATCGTACACATAATGTAGATAACATTGGATAACATTAGATAGAAATAACAAATGGATTATGTGTCATTTTATAAACGGATTAAATCATTTATCGCGTTTCCCAATAACACCTCAACATTTTGTTAAACAGAAATTTAATTAATAATTTTAATATAAAATATGATAGGCTCTCCACACAAGAATCTCTGAAATCAATTAATCTGACAAAAGGCGACCATTTCCGATAGGTTCCCTGCATGCGCAATCATTAGCCGCTTCAAAAGTCGAGCAAGCTCTTTCTGAGGTTGCCTCGTCAATTAGCTCGTTCACACCGAAGCCAGGGCCGCAGAGAGCATGGTTACTACAATTGCAGATCTGGCTCCTGCTTACCGAGGTTTTCCTTATTCTGGACCAACCGAACGGCGCTGTTCTATCCCTCCAAGAAGCTACCAATATCTTCCCATTGAGTCATCACATTATGTACACGGTATAGTTTGAATCTCTTCTTCATCATTATCTTTGCGTTTGATGATTCAAATTAATGATGATTCATTGAGTGATTGTTATACAGTATATAATCAAGTATAATTATTTTTTTTATAGCGTGGCCTTCTGCACGAGTACAAGTTGGAGTATACGGAAGCGAAGCAATGTTATCAAAACGCTGTTTCAATTAATCCTTCTCACATAAAGAGTTTACAACACCTGGTAATAATTGTTGCATTGCATGTACTAATTCTGAAAAACATTATATATATATTTTTTGTATGATTTTATAAACTGTACTTATAAATCTAATACTATTTCTATCTGATCTATTTGCAGGGTCTTGTTTATCACTATTTGGGTAGTCAGAGATTGGCTGAGAAAACCTTGAGGGACGCCGCGAAAATCGATCCGAATTCACATCAAACTTGGTATGATTGTATCATATAGGATTATCGTGATGATTTATCTTTATGGCACGAGCCAATGATCATTTATTATTTATATAATGATTTCATAACGATAACATATCTGTACTAATTGGATAATGATCATTGGATAATTATCATAAGAATCATCGCGATAAATCGAATATCAAGATACAAATGATTTGATGCGCATGACTTATCGATTTTGTACTTTCTGACATTAGTATTTGTTTCTTTATATAATATATTAGGTGTAGTAAAAAGAAATCCATTATTTTTGCATGAAATTGAATGGAAAAATAATGGA
>NW_012130072.1:2688095-2689394 GCF_000143395.1 Atta cephalotes
CGCGCGCGCGCGCGCGCGCGCGCGCGCGTGTGTGTGTGTGTGTGTGTGTGTGTGTGTGTGTGTGTGTGTGTGTGTGTGTGTGTGTGTGTGTGTGTGTATACACACATATATATGTATATACGTGTAAAAGCGGATGCACGGACGGATAGGCGGACGGGTTCGGATCGGAAAAGTCTGATGTAATGCCTCTAAAAATGTAGTAATTTATTTTTATAGAAATCGATAAGGGCGAGATTTTATTGTAACGGGGTACGATCTTCGTTTTCTCCTTTATCTATTCCTTTTTTTGTTCCTACTCCTCTTTTCTCTCTTTCGCTCTGTCTCTGATAGACGAGTAAAGGAATCTTCCCTCTCTTTCCCTCTCCTTCGGTCGTCAGCGAACACGTACATATACGCGACGCGTAATAACGGCTGCATATATAGAACGCACGAATGACAGTCGCGTTATCGTTAAGAGGTATAAGCTATTTTCTTTTGTGTAATCGATATAATAATGTTATACATGCATGGCCTGGTTTCGCGCAGGGAGAGAAAACGCCTTGTGGATCGCCTTCGCCGGGAGGGTCGGCATGTATTGACGCGTATGCAGAGGCACGGCACACAGCCGCTCGCGTTTCCTTCTCTAATTTCAAATTACATCAGCCGGGAAGTCATTAAGATCGAGGTACGGTAATTTTCCGGCTGGTAGTAAAACTACGGAAACTAAAGTGAGCGAGAGCCTAAAAAAACATTCTAATGTCTTCCACTGCGCGCGTGTCTCGGTTTTTTCCTCTCGATCTTACTGGACGTCAAGTTTCTCATTTCTGGAAAATCGAATGAGATCGGATAAAAACAATAGTATCGCGCCGTAACTACGTTTACAGTAATTCGAATGCGAATTTCGCGTTAATTATTATAAGCTTGCGTGATTGTATTTTAATTAATAGTAGCGATACGCGCATCGAATCAGAGAGAGAGAGAGAGAGAGAGACGACGGTCCCGGGGCGCGAATTTAAATTACGCAGGATGCACGGAAGACGAATGTTTAAATACGTAATGGAGATGCATATTACATGTCGCTCCGAGCTGAATACGGCGAGACGTGGCTTTATATTCAAGCTCTCCTCCGCATTTATACGTTTAAAGCTATATCAAGCTATATCCATTTTCCTTTGCCTCATACTAACCCACATTGCAAGTATTCTTTAAATAAAGAGTACTATAAGCGCACAGTATACAAATGCATATGTGTGTATTGTGTATCTTTCTCTCTGTGTATATCGTGCATCCTTCTATTTTCTTTATCTCTCTCTCTCTCTC
>NW_012130072.1:2689934-2693942 GCF_000143395.1 Atta cephalotes
TTATCTCTCTCTCTCTCTCTCTCTCTCTCTCTCTCTCTCTCTCTCTCTGTTTTTGTTTCTCTCTTCCATCTCCCTTCTCTTCTTCCTTTTTATTCACATTAAACATCCAAAATATGCAGTCTCGCACGTCCCACCTCACTCGATTGAACGTCGCTTTTAACCGGAGATTGAAACAATTCGAAATTTTGATGGTACTGTTCCATCGAGTTTGAATATTCGAACGCCACGCGGAAAAGGCCTTTATCACCAAGCGAATTGCAAACGAATATCCTAGAAATTATCGCTTGTTTCCCCTTTTTTTTCTTTCTTTCTCTTATCGTGCTCAGGTATTGGGATATATTGCGCAACAAACGGAATTCCATTTTCCCTCTCTATCCTTTGTCGGCGAGCCGCCACTCCTCATTCCTCCTCATTCCACCCATCCTCGTCCCTCACCATCTTTCGCGCAAGGACGCGAGGAATATCAATTTTTAACGGGCGATAGCGTGACCGTGCGAGAGACCGATGCCATTAAGGTAAAATTAACATTCTTTACTGCAGCTTTCCTATTAAATTCTCTGCCTCCACCTGCTCTACTCGCTTACCTGCCCTGCCTGCCTGCCTACCCAACCACCTACCTATCTTCAGAAAACTCACCCCGGTACCGAGCGTCCCCGACTGTCGACGCCCCCGTTCTCCCTCTCTTTCTCCTTTCTCTCCTCTCCTCTGACTCCTTCGTTCCGTAACGAGATTACCGCGGTCGTACCGTTTCGCCGTCCCGTTCTATCGCGTGTCGCATTGCGCGTCCTAGCGTGCGCAGGCTCGACGCACGGCGACGCGGCACGCCGCGCCGTGCCGTGCGGTGCCGCGTCGTCATATGCGGCGAGACTTTTCTGAGAACCGCTCCTCTCCACTCGAGAGAAAGAGAGAGAGAGAGAGAAAGAGAGAGCGAGGACGACAAGTGGGCCCGACCCCTTCGAAGGAACTACGTCAATGATGTTAGCCTTTGACGACGCTCCGTTCGACGAAGCGCCGGCGACGGAACCGCAGCGCGGCGCGGCGCATTCGACTCGACTCGGCGCGGCGTCGCATCGATTTTTGCGACGCGATGCAGCAGCGTTTCCGCGAAGCGTCCCCGTTTATGTGTTAACACGTACACACCCTTGCACGTACCAGCCGGGGGTAATACAATATTGCATCCCTCGTTAGCGCATTATGCATTACGCGGGGCGGCACAACGACGCGTAAAAAATACAATCGACCGGCGCGGCGTCACCGGTTTCCCACAGTTCACCGTCTCTCCCATTCTCTTCCACTGGTAGCTTATTCTTTCTCGCTCCTCTTTCGCGAAATAGCGGAAATGGCGTACGACCAAGGATCGGGATCACCGAGATTAATAATAATGTAATAGGCGGGAATAAATTAAAAAAAAACGCCATGAGGTATAATTTTTTTTCTTAACGCGCGCACGCCGCGTCGCTCTAATTACCCTTATCGACATGCACCGGGTGCGTCCGTCGCGCCACCGAGCGCGCGTAACCGCGCCGCGTCTCCAGAATATATCGGTCACGGTCACAACGACGGAACGGTTAACAATTCATCGGACGACATACAAGCACACATATACACACAAGCGCGCGCGCGCACGCACGCACGCACGCACGCACGCACGCACGCACACACACACACACACACACACACACACACAATGGAGCAGTGCGGACAGCGAGATGTTCCTGGCCGTCGCGTCGCCGTGTTCCTGGTCGGAGCCACGCCAGCGATCGATATACGCGCGCTTTTGCGAGAAAAGAAGTTCGGTATTCCTCTCGGCGAGCGCTCATCCGCCTCCTCTTCTTCTCCCCCCACCCCTGAGAGAGCGTCAGGTCGCCGCCCGTGTTAGTTCCCTCCGTTGTATTCGTATATTATCTCGCGCTGCTTATATTGTTTTTTTACAAAGAACACACTGTAATTCCTATTTCTACCAATGTAGTTTAATCTCGATTCAATTAACTTTTCATCTTTTTCTAATTTTAAGAATCAGAAAAAGATGAAGAGTAAGAAACGATAAACGATCGTAAGAGAAAATCAAAATGACTTTATTTTACGAAAGTTCAAATGATGGCCTTTTATTACAAAATTTATCATTTTGTGTGTGTTCCTTCAGCTGTATACCGATCTTTCCTTATCCTTCAACAAGATCGGTACGTCATCTGTCATGACTCACTCTTAACTCTTACAATTACAAATCCTGGACAGCACTGATCTAACAATATAAAACATAAACATCCGAGATTTATGAAAAAGAATATGTTTCAAAATTCTTCGCTGGAGATATATACCAAATTCGCTGCATATTAAAATAATTTGAAAAAGATAGCACTTGTTTTATCTAAAATAAAGATGGCGATACTACATATTCTAATAAAGATAAGATGAAGCTATTTCTTCATCTAGATAATTATCTAGATAATTTTATATAGATAACAGCAAACATCGAGGAAGGATATATCAGTCGCGACTGATGAATACTGATCAAATTTGTTTCTGATACAGAAACTAAATCGATGCAACGAGTTGAATTCTTGACTATATACCTTGGATGCGGGAAAATGTTCTCTCCGTCCATGTCCGTTCATCCCGGCAGTCCCAGCACCATAGGGAGAATCGCAGCACGTCGGCGCACGTAGGACTAAACATCGAAGATCGAAATCGCGTGGAAATTATGGCAATTTCCAGTTCTCATCGGAACTCGAAAGTGTCGGTCGTGTCGCTCCCGCGATCGATCTTCCTTCCTGAATATAGCGTCACCCTGAATATAGAAATAAGTGACGCCCTGAACGTGGCGTCGCAACTGAAACTTTGTCGCGATCACTCTCCGAGATCGAGCATCGTCGTGAAGTCGCACCTGTCGTAATTCTCTCTCTCTCTCTCTCTCTCTCTCTCTCTCTCTCTCTGTCTCTCTCTGTCTATCTCTTCTTTTCAGACGAACAGCGGCAAGTTTCTCAGAGATCGCGACATATTTCTTCTTTTTATCTCGTCGTAGCTACCTAAGTATCTGCAATTACCGATTTCTAGCTGGAAATGTTCGCTCGCTTACGGAGGTGCAGCCGGCCGGCTTCGTAGAAGAGGCGTGTTGAATTATTCACCGCAGTGCGCGATATAAGACACAAGTAACTTGCGTTACTTGCGTAGACCACCTCCGTAACCGCCTTCGTAAAGATTTCAAGTCCTCGCCGGAAGGACTGGCTGTAATGGGGTGGTACACGACACCGGGATACTGTATTGTTATTCGCGGTGAGAGATAAATAGATATATACATGGTTTTATTTATCACGCACTCTAGAATAAGTCCTCTCGAGCGCTGAAATATTTAACATTACAATAAGCATAAAGGCGTATAATAGTAAAAAGAAAAATATTAAAAAGAAAAATATTAAAAAAAGAAAATAATAAAAGAAAGGAAATATACATGTAAATGTAACTGCAGAAAAAATACGCAAGAAAAATAATACAATAGCAAAAATATACAACGCAAATAATACAAAACCAGAAATATACAAGAAAATTAATATAAAAATAAAAGAGATAGGATTATAGATGGATAGCTCAATTTATTACGCGCTTATATAGGAAGATATCCTCTCGAGAATCATAAAATTCAATCATACAAATGTTATTACAATGAATATAGAGTACATTTTTACATTGAGTTGAAAAAAAAAGAAATGTGTATAATATAAAAATATTATTATTTAGATAAAGAAAAAAAGTATGCTGGCATATGTATATAGAAAATATTCAAGAAAGATTTAAGAAAGAGGTTAATTACGAGAATTGATTATATTAAATAGGTAGACGTTTTGTTTTGTTTTGTTTTGAATTCAGAGATTTCATTTCGCAAGTCATTTGATAGACTGTTCCAAAATTCAGTCGCATTATCAAGGGAGATAAATAATAGAGAGAAGAAGAGAAAGGGAGAGAGAGAGAGAGAGAGAGAGAGAGAGAGAGAGAGAGAGAGAGAGAGAGAGA
>NW_012130072.1:2695426-2705197 GCF_000143395.1 Atta cephalotes
GAGAGAGAGAGAGACAGAAAGAAGAAGATGGGGGAGGAAGGCAAAATAGGAGAAAGGCAAAAGGAGAGTGGGGAAAGGGATGCGGAGGACAAGGGCGACGATGATTACGACGATGACGACGGTACGGCCGGGTACGATAAATTTTCACGCTTTACACCTGCCTGTAAAATCCTCGAGAAAGTAGGAATCTATACTTGGAAGCCAATTCGATTTGAAGCCTAGATTAACATGAAATTGATCCAAATCAATACTTTGAAGAAAGAGAGAAAGAAAAGATGAAGAAAAGGAGACGGAAAATGTGAAAAAATTATATATTCTCTTCGTTCTCGTTTCTTCTTTCTTTCTCTTTCTCTCTCTCTCTCTCTCTCTTTCTCTCTCTGTCTCTCTCTTCCTCTTTTTCTAACCGTCTTGCTTCGAGCAGATCCAATTTATGTCCAACGAGAACGATAGGTTTCTTCTATGGCGTGGTTTTCTGCACTAAAAGGTCCTCATTCTATTAAAAATATAAAAAAATAAAAAAAAGAAAGAGAAAGACAATCGATAAGGGTGAGACAGGAGAGGATCAGTTTGTATTACGCAATAAATTTAAAGGAGAATTATTAGACGCGAAATTTCCGATGTCACACATATATGAGACCGAATCGCTGCTTTCATCTCCGATTTCACAATAACACAATTCAAAGAGTCCTGCAACGAAAACGAATGGAGGGTTGAGTAAAATCTATTTTATAATTGCGTAAGCGTAGTCGCAATGGAAGTTGTAGTTGTAAGAATTCACCAATCACAGCCGAATACGAGAAGGATATTCGACTGTGATTGGTTAATTCTTACAACTATAATCACTTGCAATTACGTTTACGCAATTGTAAAATAGATTTAATTAATTTCTATCGATGTATAGGGTGATGCACAAAATACATTTAGTTTATACAAGAGTGATTCAAATTTTAATCTTAACAAATATTACGAAAATTTGTAAGCTTTACAATGAAACATTTTTTAAAATGGTATGAAGGAGAATGTCATAATTGATGATTTTTTTATATCATACAATTTTTATTTAAAATTTTTTTTGGTAAAAAATTGTATATTATATAAAAAATTGTATATTTTTAGTTATTTGCTTGTTAAGATCAAAATTAATAACCTCATGTATAATATTTCTTTTTAAAATTTAACACAAAATTTAGTACCAAATTATCGAATTAACGACTAAAGTTTGGAAATCTTAAATTACCGGTATGACATTTCGCGTACCATCCTAGATTTAGTTTAATCTCGATTTAACTTACTTTTTATCCATTTTCCAGTTTTAAGAATTCTAAGAATTACATATAAAAAGTAAATTAAGCCAAGATTGAAGTTAATTCACATTAGAAATGAACGCAAGTTGGCCGATCGTCATCGATCGATAACGAAGTGCGATGAAACGCAGCGATCCAAAACGTGAGGAGCACGAGGATCGTTGAAAAGAGTGATCGAGAAACGAAAGAATGAAAAGAACGGAAAGAAAGCTATCGATGATTCGGAGATACATGGAAAAAGAGGGTGGGTAGCGGGATCGGCAATGGAATTCAGGAGAAACGGGCTGCAACACGACAGCCATCGCTCGGGGGAGGCGAAAGCGTAGAGAGCATCGTGAAAGAAGGGAGTTGGGAAAGAGCGGAAAGGGGGAAGGCAAGCAAGAACCAGCAGCAGCAAGCAGACAAGCAGGCGAGAGGGAGATCCGACCGGTCGCGTATATCCGAAAAACGGCGATCCGTCGTATTCGCAACGGCTCTTCTCTCGCAGCGCAGGCAAGAGAGAAAAGCCCAAGCCCGGCTTTGACCCGGTAGTCGGCGCGACACGGCACAGTCCGCGCGGCTGCCTGACGCATTGCAGGTGCGCGCCGGCCAATCACAGACCCGGTTAGTTCGCCCGGACTCGTCCTGTAAACACGACCGCACCCACCCCGCCGTGTAAAACGGATTTGTTATACGGGGCGGTCGCGGGTACGCCGTGCCGGCCCGCGGCCACGTCGTCGCGCGGCGCGGCAGCGGCAGCGGCGCAACGCGACGCAGCAGCGGCAGCGGCGCGATGCGACGCATCTCTCGCCTCGCCACCGTGGACCAGCTGTCTCTCTTCCTCACACGCATCCGTCCGAGAAACGATTAAAAACCGCCACACGAACCTTTTTTTCCGCAAGCTTTCGGCGAAAGGCGGAAAGAAAGAACGGCGGCAACGGGGGAAGCCTGCCGTGGCGCGCCGTACGTTTGGGATCTAACTCGCGACCGCGTAGGCGGGCTAAGGCGGCCGTCGCGCGTACCAACCGCCTGCTCCCCGCCGGGTGGATGGCGCGCCCGCCGGCGTGGCGGCGCCCCACGATTGGCCGTCGTGCAGCCCGTAAGGGGATGGCGTAGTGATATCCGGGCTGCGGAACCAGCGGCGGCCCACAGAGAGAGCCTCGCAGACCGAGAAAGACACGGTGGACTCCATTACTGTCCCGAGTGCGTTTCTCGCCGGACTTGGTGTTCCGCCGTTCATCCGCCGTTATTGCGTGTCTGCTCGTGTACGGTTAACGAAGTTGAGTCTCTCTCTTCCCGGCCCGAAACAGCGAGCCGTTTTATTTTAGCACGAGCGTACCGACCGATCAACCGACATCTCCCTGGAGCTTTTGTGATTAAATACATTTCTTGTTGTCCAGTGTGCGGGGTAAACGCGTGTGTTAACACGGGCTGAGCCTTTTCGTGCGTGATCGGTACGTGAAAAGAAACAAAAAAAGAGGATCCACAAGATGGTAAGTATCTCCGTCCATCCGTCGTCTGTGCTGCGAGAAGTTTTGAGAAAATTATCGCCGCGCGTGACGTTACGTGCTTTATTTCTTTTTACGCGCAAATTTTGTCGTCGCCGTCATCATTTTCGTCGTCGTCGTTGCCGTGTCTGGTTCGTCCGAGGACCGTGCCCGCGAGGGCTCTCGGTTTCTCGCCGCATTGACGCGTCGCCGCCGAGTGCACGTGCGATGAGCGTAAACTGTTAAGAGATGCGCAATTTACGAGGTTACGTATTTGAACTCGGTCTCCATGCATTCTCCATTTTTCTCAACCGCCGGTAGGACGGATTTCCTTTTCTGGAAGGATCGGCGGGAGTCTCATTCTCTCTCTCTATCTCTCTCTTTCCTTTTCTCGCTATCTATACATCCGTCTCCCTCTCTTCGTCGACCGTTCATTGTCAGCCTTCGTCGGTCGAAGCGTACTTCGCTCATGCCGCCCCGGAGACTGCCTGTCCCGACTCCCCGCGATTATCGATTCGACATGGCCGTCTATACTTCTCCGTGCTTTTCGCCGAGCTTCTTCCGCAGCAACGAGGAAAATTTGCATCCGCGCGAGCGGAAGTAACGGTCGATCGATCGTCGTCGTATAGGAAGAGAGAGAAGAAACATACGTATGCGGAACGGAAAAGGATAGATATGGGAAACTGATTAAAATGCCTCGACTCCTTCTCACGTTTGCCGGCGGATATTTCTATACTTCGAAGAAAGAGAGAGAGAGAGAGAGAGCTCGCGTTTTGCGACCTGACGCCGCGCCGTGTTTCAGCGGGGCAGAATTGTCGTTTATGACCGGCTAACCGGGCATCATGTTAACGCGGAACAAGACACGGTAGGCAATGGTTCGTTGCGAAGCGATAATTTCGCTCGCCTATCCTCAAATCTTGCGGATCTTGTTCGCCGCATTGTTCATTGGCCGTTAAATCTTCTGCAATCGCGTTGCCCTCTTGGACTCGTCGAGATAATCGACGAGCGCCGCGCGACGGTTATCTTCTCGTTGCTCGTCCGTCCGTCCATCCGTCTGTGCTACGCTGCTAAATTCACGGCCTTCGCGCCCGAGATCGAAACGCCGCCGCCAAGTTGCCTGTCCCACGATCCGCTCGCTGCTGCACTTTCTACACTTGTCGATCAAATCGTCTTGTACTCGTACTTACTGTACGTACTGCGCTCACTAGAGTGAAGCTGCTTTTTTTGCTGAACGCAGCCTTTAATAAGATTTATTTATATTTAGATTAGATACAATGAGGAGTTGAAGATAATAACAATTATATTAAAGATTATTATTTTAACGCCATTGTAAGCGCTTGAAGCGTGTCAGCATCAAAACCGAACGCATGTATATACACTTTAATACATTTTTAAATTGAGGGGAGAAGAAATCGCAAGAGAGGGAGAGGAGTGCAAAGTACAGACGAGAACGGAACAGATTTTTAAATTTGTCTATTTTCTCCGGTTATCGAGAGATATATATCCGATCTTTCGCGTCATTCTCTCGATCGATGATGCATCTACGCCTCGTTCCTCGCGACCTCGGCGTGATTTCGAATCGCGAAAGACGGTGCAGTAGCGGCGACGTCGCCGCCGTCGTTGTCGTTATCACGCGCCGTGATCTTTCCTCTCCTTCGATCGCGGACGTAGATAGATATCTATCGGAGCACGAAATACGAGACCGGAGCAAGCGAGCGAGCACGAACGCCCGACCGCTCCTTTTGCATAATCCATACGGGTCACCCGATACTCATCTTTAAGGGCGCTGCCGGGTTTCTCGTAACGCGTGCGTACCGTGTGTTCCTGACGGTCTATCAGTTCGTTTTCTGTACTAGCGTACACTTTTAGAACTTGCAACTGAAATAGATATAGATGTTCGATATTTTGGCGAAAGCGAGAAGGAAGTCGTACACTTGCATTCTAGTTCAGGAATAAGAATACAGATCTTTTATATCTCTGCTCCCTTTCTTCTCTCTCTCTCTCTCTCTCTCTCTCTCGCGACGCATTTCTATCCGATCAAACATTAACGGCGATACATCTCGTCGTTCGCTATTGATTTTCGCGCTCCCTCATCGTCGCTCCTTTTACGTTCCCTACGCGCCCGCCGTAACCCGTTACGCCAGCTCACCTTTCGTCTCCCCCCCCCCTTTCTCCCCTTTCTTCCATGATACGGGTTTTCTCGTTGACGATTCACATTTCCGTTCAACTTCCGACAAACGACGTATGTATGTTTTCCTGATGTATTATTAATTGCGTATTAGTAAATTACTAGAATTACAGAATTTCTAGTAATTTCCTACGCGAGCAACCCAGCAGGAAAATACGCATCGTGTGTCGCTGGCTTTACGAGCGCGGCCCTTCCTTCATGAAAACTCGCCCTGCCCTAACACGACGCGGCTTTTGTGGCCTGGGAGCCATTATTATATATTTTCGCCGCCCCGACGTTCAAAAAGTGAGGTTATCCTGCGGCGAGTCGGAGAGTCGCGTCGCCAGACTTTCTACGATGAGCCATTACTAAGTTTCAAGGTTTAAATCGTAAGAAATTGATTAATCAATCTCATATTTTACTAATAAATCATTGATCAATTTTTTACGGTTAAAAATTCAGATCTTGGGTAAAGGCTTATTATTGTAGGAAGCTTGTAATTTTTAACGATAGTATATCGATTATATTATCGTTGCGCAAATATTATACCAAATAAAAAAGTTGCACAACGATGATATAACTATATCGAATTGTCGTTAAGAGTTACAAAATCGGAGTACAGGCGCAGTTCTTCTTCAAGTGGCTGCATTTGGCATATCTCTGTGACTGTTGTAAGATTTTTTAATGTGAATAGCTACGTTCAGCAGAGAAAAGCAGCTTTGCAACTGTTGTAAAATTCTTTAATATGATTGTACATTTAGATCCAGTGAGGAAACTAAGACCAATTAGATTAGAGAATTTTATGACAGTGGCATTCGACAGAATATTTATTTTACAAGTGTTAGAAGTTTTCTTCGCGTAGATTGAATTATACTTTTAGATCCAAGGGAATAAACCTGTCAACGAAGAAAACTTTCAACAGTTGCAAAATAAACATTTTCCCGACGCGGCCATTTGTAAAGTTGCCTTATCTGTGAACACAGGCATTTATCTCGATACTCTCGCAATCAGAGAATTTTCCATCCTCTGGAGTTTGATGTTTTCAAAAACATCAGAACCTTGGAAGAAAGCCACTATAATGATTAAAAAACAGTATCATATTTTGAGGCAAGGAATGCAATGAAATAATGAATTGTAAACAAATTTTCTCAAGAAAAAATATCACTGAAAAAATGTATTAAATTTGAATAAATCATTTGTTTGAATATTAATACCAATTAAATATTTACCAAGTATAAAGATATTATTTATTTGGTTTTTTGAATATTATTTATAAAAACCATTGAGATTTTATTTAACTATCATTTTTTTAATATTAAAGTAAACCTTTAAGTTAGTGTTGAATAAATATTTATTAAAACTTGATACATTTTTTTCTCAGCGTAAAATTAAAAAACAAAATAGACCCACTTTCTGAAGATTGAAAACATTGCATTTTCATAGCACTGTCGAACACTCTCGAAGTTGACTGAGAAATAACGGTGATAAAGATAGCCGAGGAAAAGCGTATGTAATAAAGACCGGTCTTAAAGTTGCTACAATAAAACTTACGACAAGATCCATCTTGTGCGAGAAATCGATATGTCTCCTTGCAGCTACTTTGCTGCGACTTTACACTACTTTACAATGAACGGATACTACATCAACACCTGTCTGTGTAATTAGCGTCCAGAAATAGCTCGCATGTTATTTCTAAAGATTTCACGTTGTCACAATTTTCCGAAGACGTTTTTAAGAATCATCGCTATGATTTATATCATGCGGCGAAGTCGGCCGCGTTTTTTAAAATCGCGAGTAGAACGGCACGTGTTTGTGCTCTCTCCATGCGATGATAACTTGATTTAAAAAAAAATATTATCGTGGCAGATAATCTTTTGCATTAAATACATGCACGCACTTTTGGAAAAGAATCAAAATTTATTTTTACTACGCGCGACGTAGAGCCGCGAGATACGCATGTTGCCTCCGTGGAACGCGAAGCGTTTGCGACGAATTACGCGGCTGGTCACTTCGTTATTATTCATGCGATTCTCAAAGTAGTCTGGGAATTCCTTATTTATGCAGCAATTAAACTGCGCGTGTATGCATCATCGTGCTATTTCTGCCGGCATTATCACGCATCTCATTGCCTTGCATTATTTGACGCATCAGTGGAAGTGTTTACGAAAACTTGTGCAACCTTGAGATTTTAGAAAATAATCCAATAATTAAGCCGGGACATAACTTGTTTTTGTTATGTTGTAACTGAAAGAGTACGTTTTAATGATACTCCAATATATTGTCTTAACGCTTGTGCGACCAAGTAAACTGCCGTCTGTAAAGAAAGAAACTGACTTTGTAGTAAAATATTTAAGTTTTTATCGAAGGCTAAAATAGGAATTTATTAATATTAATTAATAAAGTTTTAAAATTCATATTTGTAGAAGAACTATATTATATTCGTTCGCACTCATTAATACGTATGTAATTTATTAATGCTGAGAGAATTAAGCTTTTGTGTTGTTTTCTATTTAAAGGCTGATCAACTCACAGAAGAACAAATCGCAGAATTTAAGGAGGCGTTCTCGCTCTTCGATAAAGACGGCGATGGTACTATAACTACTAAAGAATTGGGCACGGTAATGCGGTCCCTTGGTCAAAATCCCACAGAAGCCGAACTACAAGACATGATTAACGAAGTAGATGCAGATGGTATATATATCCTAATGTAGCTTTTCAACGCACGTCAATGTCATAAATTATAAATTATTTTGTACACAAAAACCAATTGTTTCGCTCCATTCCTTTATTTCAACTTGCGAACGTTACTGTTAAACGTAAATATTATGTTTAATATTTCTAGAAGAGAGCTTGTTTTTCTGTCGCAAGATGTTAAAGCTTCTTTTTCTTCTTATTAAAAGAGGAAAATAAACAATTTCGATAGAATTGAGGTTGAAAATTTTGAAATTCTAGGTAACGGCACAATCGACTTCCCGGAATTCTTGACCATGATGGCGCGTAAAATGAAGGACACGGATAGTGAGGAAGAGATTAGAGAGGCCTTCAGAGTGTTCGATAAGGATGGAAATGGTTTCATATCCGCGGCAGAACTTAGACACGTCATGACAAATCTGGGCGAGAAACTCACTGATGAGGAAGTAGATGAAATGATACGGGAGGCCGATATCGACGGCGACGGCCAAGTTAATTATGAAGGTTGTATTGCTTGATTTATTAATTAGTATAAAATAAAACTTATTATCGATATATCGCATATAAAATCTTTTAAATATATGTCATTTTACGGTATTGAGATAGTAATTGCTGTGCATATTTAATTTATAATTTTAATTAAATAAAATATCGATGTTGAAGAGATATTTAAAAAAATGTTTAAATTATAATAAAATTGAATGAAATTTCCAATTATACGTATGCCAACACTTCCTATATTCATGTAAACAATTTTTATCAACAAAATCGTTTTTCTTCTGTAAATTAATACAATTCTCAATAAAAAAGTTTGCACAGTTGGTTCACGCATAACTTCTCGTAACTTCTTCGTTTTTGACGTCATGATAAAGAAATATCTGACTTTACCTTTCGTCATTATTTTACCGAAACCTGTCACATTTTATAGACTTAAGTATATAAACTAATATGCACGTAACTAACAAGACATTTTTTTCATTGTATTTTTCAGAATTCGTCACAATGATGACATCAAAGTGAATGCAACCTGTGTAACGGAAAAACTCGCGACTCGGAGTGGTGTTGACGTATTAAATAATTCAAGAAACAGAGAAAAAAACATATGTAACAAAACGAGAATCAACCAGAAAGTGACAAATCTTGTATCAGGATATGAAGATGTCTCTATAAAAGCGCGAAGAGTCAACGTCCGATACCGCGTTAAAAAAAAATCATCGTTTAACGATAAGTAATACAGGGCAATTAATTGTTTAATTAAAGAGTTATACCACTAAAATCATTATCTCTCAAAACACAAATATTTACGCGTGTATACATACACATACACACATAACAATAACTCGTTACACCGATATACATAATGAACGCAACACGCTCGAAGAGTATACACGTACACACATATACACATTCACTCAGATGTCTTATTTCCATTGGATAAAACAAGTTTGGAAGTGAGATAACGCGAAGACACACAATTGCGCGCGCATGTGCACCAACGACAAGAAAAAAAGTGCATTTTCCACTTTCCTCTCTTTCTCGACTGCCCCTCCCCTTCCTTCCCTCTCCTCTTGTCACGCCTTTCAGCACCATCGTCCTTCTCCTCCTCTCTACGTCTCCTTCTATCCTCCTTCATTTCCCGAAAGTTTTTTCATGAGAATGGCATGTCGAAGAATTGTAATTTCTCTTTACAAAGGGAGAGGAAATGTGTGTTAAGGGACAAAGTATAAATCCGATGTAAAATAATATTTAAAACAGCAAAGGTTTATTTGCCAATCGAGAGGAAGATTCATCTCGAGAATTCCTTCGTTCATTTTTTTTAATAAACGAGATACGTGTATAGTGAATGATGACATTAGGATATGTAGCTGCTAAATAGATGATGATGTCTCTACCGTTAAAAATGCATGCACATGTACAAATGTTTGTTTGTCTCTGTGAGAGAGAATTCGGCCTGGACCGATCGTTTTCCAGACAAAGAG
Source organism: Atta cephalotes (assembly GCF_000143395.1). Classification (NCBI taxonomy): domain Eukaryota; kingdom Metazoa; phylum Arthropoda; class Insecta; order Hymenoptera; family Formicidae; genus Atta; species Atta cephalotes. The sequence continues at coordinate 2,705,034 of NW_012130072.1, forward strand.
AGAAAGAGAGAGAGAGAGAGAGAGAGAGAGAGAGAGAGAGAGAGAGAGAGAGAGAGAGAGAGAGAGAGAGAGTAGTAGTACGTACGTACGTACGTACGTAGTAGTAGTACGTACGTAAGTTAACGTTAACGTACGTAGTACGTACGTACGTACGTACGTACGTA